>NC_141357.1:752278-754778 GCF_057382095.1 Aulonocara sp. 'chitande type north' Nkhata Bay | reverse complement strand
AAAATGATAATCACGATTATTTTCACTGAAATTGAGATCACGATTATTTGACGATATTTATTTAACCCTTTAAGACCTACTATAGAACCAAGTCCACCAGAGCTTATATTATTTTTTACATGCTGTAGTGCCATTTGTGGGAGCATTTCAAGTTGCTATACATCAATACAACTGTTATAGCCCATATTTTAATAATATGTATGCATTAAGTCCATAGTAATTACATAAATTGCAAAAAAGTGCAATAAACTACAAAAAATATTGAAAATCGCTTTTGTTTTGTTTACATATATTTCTACTTGGAGAAATTTAAGAGGTTTATCCCTCAAAACTTTAAATACAATAAAGTTGCAAAAAATAGTTTCCCACCACAGGAAATTTATTTTGAGTGTCTTCATAGTTTTATTTTGGAGATACAGTTTTTATATACTGCAGGAAAAACAAAAAACAATCCTATGATGCAAATTTGCAAAGAAAACAGCAGGTGCATCATTTCACTGTGGAAAGTGTTACGAACAGCTGATTGGATCGGCAAAGCCTGTTTCTGGAATATTATGTTTTTGTTCCTGCAAGAGCTTTTTATGCAGTTTTTGCAAAGCTTTATGTGGAAGGAAACCGTGACCGAGGACAAGCTGATGGCATCAGATGTAAGTACAACTCCTCCGGTTTCATATGCAAAACAAATTATTGCGCTAGCTTACACGGTTCAGGTTCTACAGGGATTTAAAAATAGTTACACAACACGGAGCGTGCTGCTCTGACCGGCTTTAAAGGGTTAACAATGACTTTAAAAAATAATATAAAATAGTGTGCAACACCACTGAAGTTTTTTTACCTCTCTTTTCAACCAACGGCAGTCACTCTCCTCTCCAAACAACTCCTGCTTAGCTTTCCGAGCTTCCCTCGGGTCCTCTTAATCAGCGGTCTCCAACCTTTTTTGCGCCACGGACGGTTTATGCCCGACAATATTTTCACGGACCGGCCTTTAAGGTGTCGCGGATAGATGAGGGAGGGGCTAATAATCGGCTCAGTCATTTTTAATGATCGTTGAAATTCCAGATCGTAATCGTGATTAAAATTCGATTAATTGAGCAGCCCTAGTCAGCATGTAACAACACAGCAAAGCTCGCATCTGTCCAGGGTCACAGAAACCTTCAGCTTTGATCTGAAGTTTGTCCACGACCGAGGAGCAAAGTCACAGCTGTACAGGACACAAAGCTGCTGCTGCCTCCTTAATGAAACCACACTAACGCACAGCACAGAACAACATATACAAACTGCTTCTCTCTGTCTCAGATTGAATCTGCAAACATGCAGGAGGTCCAGACTCCAACACTGGGAACCAGTGACCTGGACAATAAGACACATGCAGATACAGTGGCTTGCAAAAGTATTGCATTCTTGAACTTTCCCACATTCTGTCACATTACAGCCACAAACATGAATCAACGTTATTGGAATTCCAGGTGAAAGACCAACACAAAGTGGTGCACACGTGAGAAGTGCAACCAAAATCAGACATGACTCCAAACATTTGTTACAAATAAATAACTGCAAAGTGGGGTGTGTGTAATTATTCAGCTCTGAGTCAATACTTTGTAGAACCAGCTTTTGCTGCAGTTCCAGCTGCCAGTCTTTTAGGGTCTGTCTCTACCAGCTTTGCACATCTACAGACTGAATCTTTGCCCATTCTTCTTTGCATCAGTCAGATTAGATGGACAGTGTTTGTGAACAGCAGTTTTCAGGTCTTGCCACAGATTCTGGATTGGATTTAGATCTGGACTTTGACTGGGCCAGTCTAACACATGGATATGTTTTGTTTTAAACCATCCCATCGTTGCCCTGGCTTTATGTTCAGGGTCGTTGTCCTGCTGGAAGGTGAAGCTCCGCCCCAGTCTCAAGTCTTTTGCAGACTCCAAGAGGTTTTCTTCCAAGCTTGCTCTGTATTTGGCTCCATCCATCGTCCCATCAACTCTGACCAGCTTCCCTGTCCCTGCTGAAGAGAAGCCCCCCCAGAGCATGATGCTGCCACCACCATATCTGACAGTGGGGATGGTTCAGAGTCATGTGCAGTGTTAGTTTTCTGCCACACATAGTGTTTTGCATTTTGGTCTCATCTGACCAGAGCAGCTTCTTCCACATGTTTGCTGTGTCCCCCACATGTTTGCTGTGTCCCCCACATGTTTGCTGTGTCCCCCACATGGCTCGTGGCAAACTGCAAACAGGACTTCTTATGGTTTTCTGTTAACAATGGCTTTCTTCTTGCCACTCTGCCATAAAGGCCAACTTTGTGCAGTGCACGACTAATAGTTGTCCTGTGGACAGATTCCCCCACCTGAGCTGTAGATCTCTGCAGCTCGTCCAGAGTCACCATGGGCCTCTTGGCTGCATTTCTGATCAGCGCTCTCCTTGTTCGGCCTGAGTTCAGGTGGACGGCCTTGTCTTGGTAGGTTTACAGTTGTGCCATACTCCTTCCATTTCTGAATGATGGCTTGAACAG
>NC_141357.1:689778-747278 GCF_057382095.1 Aulonocara sp. 'chitande type north' Nkhata Bay | reverse complement strand
CCGCTTTAAAAGAATATGAAAGGAGCTGCGGACAGGAAACACGGGCAGGAAGCTGTCCATGTTCCAGGCTGCTCGCAGGACGCTGCAGAGCCGCACTCAATTTGTTGTTTTCAGGTTTCCTTTCTGCGCCGTGGGCGGTGTGTGGTACAGAACGACAACATGATGGTCCAGCCCGTTTCACTACACCACTAAAGACGTGTGATTTTTTGTTAATGAAACCCTGTGAGACTTTTTTCACTTAACATCAGGACAAAGCTTGTACTTAGACACGACTTTATACTTCTATTATTATTTCTTAAGTAATAAAGCAGCCATTACTTTGGGGTCACACGCCACAAACCCACAGGAGGAGAGACAGCACACACCTCTAATGAGAGAGGGGGGAAGGAGGCATGAGGAGAGGGGAGGCAGGAGAAGGTGGGGTCTACTGCTCCGGGCTGCAGGGGCTGGCGAAGTGGGGAGGTAGGGGACGACTCCACCTTTGGCATCCCATACATCTGATTTAACTGGCCCACTGTCACATAATCCTTCACACACACAGGAAAAGAAGAGGAGACAGAGGAGAAGGTCAGCAGGGCGAGAGCAACAGGAGGGAGATGCAGCAGAAGCAGGAGGAGCAGCTCTCATTCCACAGTCTGTGTTTTCACATCATAAACTGACGACGACAGCATTCGTGGAAACACACAACACGTGGGCGGGGTTAAAGCCCGGCTCAGCAGCTCCGGCACAGAACCAGGTGCTACAGTCGGACAGAGCGAGGCTGATGCACACAGCCCAGCACATCCAGGTTTATCCAGGTGATTCAGCGGACACACCGTCTCCACGTTTAAGCACCGTGGTTGTCATTTGGAATCATATTTAAAATGGAATTTATCATATTTTCACATAAATTGTTACCTTTGGTTACATAATAAAGATGTTATTATTTACAAAGCTAACGCTACAAATTAAACGATCCTGCCCTCGTTCTGGAGTTTTATTCTGCAGCCATCTTTGATTAGCAGTTACAGAAACTGCACATTAATAAATACTGCTTCAGATTTTTGGGGTGAACAGTTGCTTCTGTCCAACACGTGTCACTCGTGACATCATGAAACAGCACAGCTTACGTTCAGTCTGTGAGGATTACATCAACAACCACGTTTCTCCCAAACGGAGCCTTACTGATCCAAACATGCACGTCTCAGTCCGAAGCTGCGCAGCATCCTCGCTGTGACAGAGCAGCAGAGGGAGCAGCGTGGAACTGGGAGAGCGACAGATAGGAGAGCATAAACTTGGAGTCAAGACAGGAAGTGATGGTACCTCACAGGCGCCAGCCAGCACGGCATCTACGAGCGTGCGAGCCGGGCTTTTCACGGTGGCCGCTGCTGCCGCCGTACATCTTACACACGTCCGACGGCTTCACGTATTCCTGAGCCGCAGCCGACAACAGACAGGATGAGAAGCGGCGAGGACGGCGCCGCGCGGTGCCGCTCAGACACAGCACGTGGACAATCACACACACGGACACGCGGGCGCAGAGCCAGTACACAAATCCTTCACGGTTTTTGTGACACCTGTGCAAACCAGGCTCGTTCACGTCACATTGAAAGGTGCACAGTGCGTGATGACACAGAAACACGCCACAACAGAAACAGCGCAGCTGCTGCCGTGAATCGGCGCCACATAAATGAACCAGGCACATGTCGGCACAGGTGATGCAGTGCTAAAATAAAAAGGTTCAAACTGGCCGGGCAGCGGCACACTACAGCTGGAGGGTCACCACGACACGGCAAAGGGCAGGAAGCACGACACAGCAGCAGGGCATCATGCGGGGGTCAGTTCAGTTACCTCTGTAGGGCTGCTGGGGTACAACTGACAGGGAGGGGAGGGGTGTAAGTAGGAAGGAGAGGCTCGACACAGGGAGCGCTGGGAGGAGCGGAAGTCCTCCAACGACAGGTGGGCCTCGCTGATATGGAGCGCTTCCTGTTTCGACAGTCCAGAGGTAAGAGCTTTTAATCTCTACAGAAACGTTTCTGGGCTTCGTTAAAAGAAGAAGAAACAACAACAGCGGCGGCTTTCTCTCTGTTACAGAGTTAAAGGGTTTAGTGACCATCGGGCTCCCCACACTGCAAAGCCCCCTCTGTAAGGAGGCACTGCTATTAATGTTTCTATTCCTTTATGGTCCCACAAGGGGAAATTAGTTTAGCAGCAGGATAAAAATAAACAGAACAATAACATAAAACAATGATGACGACAATAGTGACAGAAAGTCCAAGGACAGTTATTTGCCATTAAGGAGACAAGATGCAGAGGGAAGAAGAGACCTGGAGTCTCTGAAGCTCAGACTCACTGTGGATGGTTCAAACAATAACAGGACGAGCCTTTCTACGCACATTTCTATTGTCGATGGCCACAAGTCCATCTTGCCAGCGCCCTGAAATTTTACTAGCAGTTTTTACCAGAAGCTTGTTTGTTTTTTCAAATATTGTATAACAAGACAGTTTTTAACTAACCGAAGCCTTTCATCGAACAAACACACTGGTGCTGTCTGTGCACACGTGGCAGCACTGCTGCTGCCGTGTGTGCATGTTTATCAAACTGCAGAGTGTGTGAGTCTGTCACTGAGTAACGCAGCCTCAGCGTGTTTGTGCTCTCTGCTCATGTCGCCTTCATATTAAATCATTTTGGGCTTTTTAAAGAAGTCATTTCAAACTGCTTTATATTCTTCACGTCGACATACGGGCCGACGTGATGCTGAGGCTGACGTGATGAAACCGTTTCTTCTGGCTAGCATTAGCTGCCCTGCTAACATGGACACATTGTTGCTAAGCAGAATAGTGACTAGCGACATGAGGTTGACGGCTCTCCATCAACTGTCTGAACTTCATGTTGTCCTTATGCTGCCCTCGTATTATAAGCTGTGCTGTTAGCATGATAGAACTACCTGGACTGCACAATCAGCTGTGAGCCTTGTGTTTTCAGGCCATGAACACAGAGTGAAGCTCAACGCATAAACTCAAAGCGTCTCACCTCCCTCATGGCGGTGGAGGACTTGGGGAAGCTCTTTCCTCCAGTCAGAAAGTGGTATCTCCTCTCAAGGGCCGACAGCCTCTCCTTCTCCTGGACAATCAAACCACGCCATTAGGAGCCAAAACAACACTTTGGGGTTATTTCGATGTGTGACGTGGTTCGTGCGTACCTTCTGGAGCATCTGCAGTGTGAGCGTTCGGTCTTTAGCCAGCCGCTCACACTCCTGAGCTGCCTGCAGGCCGAGCTGGTTGGCCTGGTTCTCCAGAGCCGACACCTTCTCCTACACAAGACGACACAAAAGTCGGTGCTGCGGTTGTGCTAACGCGTGGTGCACCTGCCCGTACGTGACATGACGCGTGCCACCACTCTAGTGCAAACAGGCATTTTTCTTACGTCAGCCTCTCTGGGAACAAGTTTACGCCAATCATCCATTTTTAAGAAATGATTCACACAATCAGACTGTGATCGTGTGTGTGACACATTCACAGAAGACACCAACAGGACAGTGTGTCCTCACCTTCCTCCTGGCCACGCTGTGCTGGTACTCGGCTCTCTCCTGGAGCAGCTGCTGGCTGATGGTTTCTCGCTCTTCCTCCAGGCTGCTCTCTCTCTCCAGCTGCTGAAACTCCAGGTCCTCAAACTTTTTAGTTCCTGCTTCCAGTGCCTCTCCATCCTAATCACACAACACCAATCATGATCTCACAAACAAACTCGGACATTAATGTAGTGTTTTTAAAGCCATGCTCACTAAAGTGCTACCTAACAGCAGAAATGATCTCACACACCTGGGGAGCACTTTTAAACCTACGTTGGTTTTTCTGGCTGAGCTGGTGCAACATGAACACTCAAACCTGCTGTTCTCACTAAAGACTTATCCTGATGGACGCTCCCTGATCCTAAAAGACGCAGCGACATTCCCACAAGGAGGGGAAGAGCAGGAGCAGGAATCTGGTCAGGGCCTAGGTTAATTGATTAGTGAGCAGCATTATGTGAGCCATGACGAATGACAGAAGAGATGCAGATCAGATTCACACATGCAGTGGAGTGGAGGGTTGTATCACATGACCTGTGTTTGAGCTAAATGCATCCCTGGGAGGAAACGCACGCCAAAACTTTAACACTGAGGCTTCAAAAAGTCCAGAAACCAGTGTGGCACACTTCCACGGAAGCTACTGAAAACCTAAAAACCACCTGTCTGCACCACTGCTGCAACTAGAAGTCTGCAAAACCTTTGGTGTTATACAGACTGGGCGTCCACAGCTGTGTGGGCGCCCACGGTCCACCTTTAGTGAACCTACACTAGCAAATATTTAGCTCGGTTAGACTTTATCATTAAAACGTAATCATCAGCACTCGGACTGTCGAAGTGTTGGTTAGGGTTTGTGGTCGTTTTATTATAAACGTTGGGAGGAACATGCTTTTCTTGGCTGGTGTTTTTAATAACAGGTATCGTTATTTTCCTGCGACACGTCGTCTGCAGCTGAGTGGTGTTACAGCACAGATACCAGCAGAAATATATTTTCCCCGGTGATTCAAAAATGACCAAATTATGCGCGCCCGGACGGTTTACCGAGATTTGGCCTCAGCGTGAGTTAGACAGACGCTCTACTTTAATATATGTCAACAATCTGTATCTCTCAGGATGCGTCTCTGAGTCAGACCCATGAACTCCACTTTAAAAAGAAAAACCAACTATTTGGTGCTATAATAGCGAAGGTCGTGGGTGGGATGGACTACAGTCGGGAGCTGGAAGGATGGATGGGAGCTTCTGATCAACTGACGACCCACCCTTTTGAGCTGTTCCTGCAACTGTTCCCGCAGGGACTCGGGACAATTATGAAGCTGGTTCTTCAGCTCAGCGTAGCCCTCCTGGAGGCTCTGCAGAACCCGGCGCTCGGCCTCAACATTAGCCCTCTCCTAGAAAGACACGACACACACCCACACACAGGATGGATGGACGATAGGAGAGAAAGACAGAAACACTGCTCAAAATCCACGCCATGCAAATCAAACGCTGTAAGGTGTTAGCAACAGACACAGTCACAGATTTTAAGGCAGTCCACAGGAAGTAGCAGGTACAGCAGCTAATATGAAATACTTTAATATTTCAAACATCAATAAGCTGCACAGAAGTTTGCACACAATGTATCTGGCAGTGATTGAGCAGAGAACGTTCCCACCTCCTGGGTGCCCTTCCAATAAATACTAGCCTTGCTGTTATTGGCCGTGCTGAAGCAGCAGCACATGGAAAAAGGTCCACGAGGACTCTACACAGAGTTTACAACTAGCTACGACAAAGTTACTAAATGTATCTTCTTTGCACGTCCTGCCTTGTAGTGAAATGCTGTATGTGAGTACAAAGATGCCACCTGCAGGATCGAGAACATGCTCGAACATTCCCTCCTCTGCTGGTCAAACGTCTTATTAAAGGCCCAGAGCAGAACCGAGCACTACAGAACCAAAACCTACAGACCGGTCTGCTTCATCAGAGGGGGAAGAAAGAGCGCACTCTGAGTGCAGAGGAAGCAGAGGGAGGATTAAGGGTTAACGATGGCGGTTAGTCAGCTGAGTGAGACTGTGGAGAGCACAAAGACCAACCCTAAGGCAGAAACATGCAACAGCAAACACTGAATGAGGCAAACAAGCCTTCTATTAAGCCCTCACAGCATGGATCCTCTACGACGTCTATCAGTAATCAAGGATGCTCAGAAACACCGACAGTGATGACCCAGTGAGGGAAGACTGAAAGCACAGGCAGTGAGTGTGTCTGTGTGTGTTTAACCTCTGTGAACTGAAATAAACCTGCAGCTCGTCCGCCCTGCCTCCTGATTACGGCTTCATGTACCTTGTCTTTCTCTCTCTGGATGGCGCTCTCCAGCTCGTCCAGCTTGTGCTGCAGCTGAGCGATGATATCTGCTTCGGTCTCTATCTGGTCGAGCTCTGCCTGCCTCTCGCCCTGCAGCAAGGCGCGCTCCATCTCAGCCTGGAAGGACAGCACAGCGACACACAGTGGGACCAGCGGGCTTTGAGACGAGCATCGTCATAGCGATGCTGCTCTTTCTTAGAAGAAACGTTATGAAAAGATGCTGGATGTCACCAATTCCCATCAGCATCATCCACTGCTCTACCTCCTGTTTGGACTCTTGGAGTTGCTGCTCCAGTTCTGTGAGCCGGGTTTTGAGCTCGTCGATCCGAGCCAGGACACGGACCCGCTCTTCCTCCAGGTAGCCCAGCTCCGCACGACCGCCGCTGCCTGCGCTGGAGGAGTCCTCGTGCTTCAGAGAGAAACAGAGGGGTGAAAACATAAAGCATCAATCCCGCCACAGAAGGCTGTCCACGCTCATTCAAATATATGTAATCATTAGGAAATCTGATAAAAGATGGAGAACAAAGGAAGGCAATTAACTGAAGGCACAAGCAGAAGGAACTAGCCTCGTGCAGCATCCAGCGCAGGAATCCAGTCACAAACAGGAAAACACAAGCAATGCCAAAGCTGATGCACTGCTTCACATTACAAAGAGAAGCTAAGTGGAGTCTATGTGAGGATGAAACCCTGATGCAGCAGGCGCACCATTTGCCGCTGCATGCAGAGACAGCATGTGAAACCAGCGTGCCCTCTGACCTGTCTGTCTCCATTGTGCAGTGTGGACGCTGCGCTGGGAGCAGGAGACGTCCTCACCTCCTGATGAGTGCTCTCTGTGCTACTACACTCCTCCTTCAGGTTCTCCTCGTCGCTCTCCCTCTGTCTCTGTGCTAGGCGGAGCGTGCTTGAAGACGCCGTCCCTCCCGGCACGTTCTCCAGACATCCCGGGAATCCCGACCTCCCCAAGCACAGCGGATCCAGGCCGGTGCCCTCTCCTTTGTTGTACTCAGCACAGAGGTTTAAGATGGTCTCTAGTCGCTGTCTCTCCTGCGGCGAGCACACAAGGAGGACATGAGATCAGGCTGCACAGGAAACAGAACAGGCTGGTAACAGACTAACAGCTTACCTGTGACGACAGACACACTGATGTGTTTATGCACACGGCAGCCAGACTCTGAACAGCTGCTCGCTTCCTGACTGCAAAGGTGCAACTGATATTATTCTTATAACTGATTAATCAGCTGGTTGTCTTTATAATCAACTGAGACGAACTGCTGCTGACTTTGACCTTCGACCTCTTTACAACAGGCTAAGCTGCTGGGGCCTCCCATGATGCACTGCTTCGTCTTCACTCACCCCTTTTCACTGTGTTTACACACAGCTCCGTGCTATTACTTTATTGTTATTAACCTCTGTCTCTCTTCCACAGCATGTCTTTATCCTGTCTTCCTTCTCTCACCCCAACCAATCACAGCAGATGGCCCCGCCCCTCCCTGAGCCTGGTTCTGCCGGAGGTTTCTTCCTGTTAAAAGGGAGTTTTTCCTTCCCACTGTCGCCAAAGTGCTGCTCATAAGGGGTCATGTGATTGTTGGTTTTTCTCTGCAGATCCTGTTACTGTAGAATCTCTATGGTCCAACATTAAGCAGCTTGAGCTGACTGCTGTTGTGATTTGATCCTATATGAATACATTTAGATTGAATCATTGACTCACAGACGTGAAGCACAGACAAACTATCCTTCAGTCGGTAGCCGTTAAGAAATTTGTCCTAAAACTCGGAAAATTCTACAAAACGATTGTCATCATCTGTGAGTCGCCCGACTAACTCACCAGACCGGCCCTGTGGTCTGACTGGTTCACCTACCAGTACATGGAACCTGGAACAAACTGGTGCCAGTTAGCGTTGTAGCCTTGCACTCATTAACCATCTCAGTTGTGTTTTGTGGATTTTAGGATGTTTTTAAAATAAGCCGAGCAGGCCTCGCTGTGGTGTAACTGTCAAGTCTTTTTATAGCTCTTCATGTGTCCCATGAGTCTCTGTGGTGCACAAACACGGTCCATGGATCCACCTCAGCTAACAAGTTAGCACTCCACCGCCATTCAAAGATGGTCGTGTCTAAATTAGAAAGGAACAACCGCAATGCTAAAGGTCACAAGAGAAAGTCCACAGTGGGTGGCATTGCTGTGGCTGCAGCCTGTGAGCACAGGCTGGGTGGTAACATATTAAAATGAACACAGTACATAATGCAGTCCACTTTATTTTTGAGCTCCCCGGCCTTACAGTAAACAGCTAGCACTGCTTGAAACAACCTCTCTGTGGCAGTCAGCTGTCACTGTGTGGGCTCAGGTCACCCACCCAAATATCTACTGCTGTGGAAGCCCTCTGCTGCAGACGAGGGCGGCAGCCGGCAACAAAACACCAACCAGTGTTTCAAAATCTCCAACCAATCTTTTACCAGAAACTCAGTGACACACTTTGTGTTCTTGTGATCTCATTCAGAGCCGATCTGGAACACTCGGCAAGTCGAGCAGTTTCAGCCACAGTAATGAGCTTTGGTGCGTCTTTCCCCCTCATGCTGCAGTATGAGCATCTGCACGATTAGGAGCTACAGCCCCCCGTTAGTGTTAACCTGGAATCTGGGACCAGCTTAGCTTGTAACTGAGTGAGTGGGAGTACGAGACCCCTCTGGGCTGTGCAGCAGTGCTGTACGTTCACCAGAAAACTTCAAACCAAAACCTACACCAGTCCTCCCACTCAACATCTGCTTGAATCTACACAAAGGTTAGATTGTTCGGGGTTCATAAGCTGTCTGACTGCAAGCCAACCTGGATGAGGAGCAGCGTCACACAGTCTTCCACATAAATCAGCTTCAAACTGGGCCTAAGATGCTCTCAATCAGCTGTGGACAGATTTCTGTGAATCCCATTTTTCTGGGCTTGTTTCACAGAAGTCGCCCACTTGTGTCCAAGTCTGTCTGCAGACATCTTTAGCAGCTGTGAGGCGTCTCTGAGCTGGCTGAGAAGGACGGAGGTGGTACAGCAGGTCAGTGTGTTAATTAGAGCCCTACATGTCCAACACTCATGTCCCGGCCGGACACAGTCACAGCAGCACATTTACAACATGGAGAGCTTTTCATTTGGACCAGCAAATGACTAAGAAGGACGTCCCAAGTTTAATCAATGCAAAAGAACTTCTCCCACTATTAATCTGAAACTGGTTTTAAAAATCGGATGTTGGGAAAAGGGTTTACTTGCTCTCATGATGGACACATAGCAAAATCAGACAAACACCAAGTGCCAACAGCATGGCTGAAACACAGACTTAAAGAGTCTCCGACACGCCGTAACATCACGCCGTAACATCACGCCGGTCCCCTCCACGCTGACAGGGCTGGAGATGATGGAGGACCTCCACAGCAACGTCCACGGAGACCATTATAAACAAACATCCATCAATGACACTCACAGGAAATAAAACCCACTCGCTACATAAAGGGAACAGTACGAGCCTAGCCACAAAGGCTAGCTGTAGCACAGAGTACTGCTAAACATGTATTTGCAGCCGGGTCTGGCTCCTGTCATTAGAGGTCAGCTGCTTGGTATTTATAATCAGATCCTGACGTTGCACTGTTACAGTAACTACACTAACGAGTGCATGTGGGTGAAGCTCCTGATTTTACATGTCAGCTTTGTGATGATTTTCCTGAATCAGTCTGGTATCTCAGGTCCTCGCCTGTACGTGTCACAGTTCTGCTGCTGCACAGCTGACTGTTAGTCTCACGTGTTCTCAGACGTTTGTGCTTCGTAGCGTCTGTCCTGTGTATGCTGGCTCACGGGGAACCTCAGTGAAGTTATTCACGTGTCAACCTGCATCCTGTGACTCAGGTAAAGGATCGTAGTCCATGGAGCCGAGCCTCAAATAGATTTTTTATACATCTAAGCGTTTCTATTTTAGTGAATGCTTAAACCTGCCTGTGTGCCCTGCTGCGTCACCAGGACACACAAAACAAAGTCACAAATCTGACACCACCAACAATGTGAGCATCACAGACACAGCTTGTACTGGTCACATAAACCAACATCTGCAGGAGGCAAACTTTCCTTTCATGATGACAGATGTGAGTCTCGCTGCTTTTGACACATTTCACAGCAAATTCACGCCTTTGATTCATAAACTGCAGCTTTGATAATCTGCTTAAATGTGCCAAAGCTGCAGCATCAGATGGGTGTGCATGCAGTCTAAATCCCACACGTGAGATTTTTAGTGGAGTGTTGGTGCTGGGTCAAGTCACCCAGACTCCAACCACGGGGGCTGTGAAGGACGTCTCCAGCCTGCACCCACCCTCTCGGTCTCACCTACTGGCTGGATTAGCTGGATTAAAGCGTTCTGAGGCCGGTGCTGCTGGTTTATCCTTGTAATGTGGCTGTTTCAAGCCAAACGACCAAAAACAAAGGTTTTTCAGGGAGTGTGTTGTCTACAGGATTACTGCACATTAACTATCGCTCTAAATTTCTTAGACAAGAACCTCACGCGTCGCTGAGATCTGTGTAGTGCTACTGTAAAGTTGAAGCCAGCAGGTACCAGGAGGAAACAGCTGGCCTAGTTTGGAACAAACAGTTTCCAAATCGGACACGAGAACTAATAACACTCGTATTTGTTCCATTTAGAAACCAAAGCATTAGAGCCACTGTGTGACTTTACAGTGGACCATGTCCTGGACTAACAGGAGGCGTTACGTCTCCACACAGGACAGGTAGGTGTGGGAAACCTTTTCCCATACAAGTGAAATCCCCATTTAAAAACTGCACGTGGGCGTGGCTGTAGCTCAGGAGGTAGAGCAGGTCATCTACAGGTCATCGAGAGGTTGGTGGTTTGATCCCGGTCTACGTGCATGCTTGATGATCTGAAACAAACATGGCAGTCAGCTGGGTTACAACCCACTGGCAGAAACACTGACGCTGTGCTGTGGGCGGCCTGTCCTGTAATCTGAGGCAACAGTGAGAGGAAGGAGGAAACAAACAGGAAACAAACAGGAAGCAGTTCATGTCTTCTGGCGAGGCACCACGCGTTTACTCCCACTGAAGCATGTTTGTGTGAGAGCTCTGTGTTAGTTTACCATGTGGCCCCAGCTCCTCCCTCAGTAATGAAACTCCTGTAACAGTGTTGCTCTGAGCAGTAACAACGCTGTTCCCACATGTGCACAGAGCCACAGCCTCACTGTTACTCTGTACCATCCTCATCCTCCCAGCAGTCGGCATGGCTTCCTCACGTCTCCCTCTCTCCCAGGAGAGTCGCCGTCTCCTGTTTTATCCTCATAGCCTTTAATGTTCCTCCCTCCTCCTCCCCCGAGCGCCCCGAGGGCCTTCCCCTGCCCGAGTACCTTTGATCAGAGCGGTTACTTTTAAAGCGTACGGCCACGCTCAACCTACGTCACAGGCGTAAACACAAGCCTCACATGCACAGGCTCTGCAGGGTAAACTGGGAAAGTTCAACAAAGCCTTATTCTCTACATATATCTGCAGGCGGGGTGGGAGAGTCGCCGCACTTGCCTTCTCCGTAACGGTCTACAGAACAAACGCCATTCATCATCACAGCCTCGTGGTTTCAGCTCCCAGAGGAGGAACAAACAGACAATTTCTTTTTATGCTCGTTTCTCTGTCCTGGCTGAACGCACAAACAGGAAGAGCTGTTTAATAAAGCTGGTGGTCCTCAGTGTGGAGTCACTGGCACCCATCATCCAATCAAACTACAGGGCTGTTGCTGGTAGAGGGGGTGGCTAGCATTTAAGCCGCCGACGCCTCCTCTTTGAGGGGCGTCCAAGGCCTCAGGCCACTTCTTAAAGTGAGGACCAGGTTCCAGTTATCACGTCAAACGCTTGCAGCATAGAGAGGAGAACATCAAAGGCCAGATGCGAGTCACGTTCTCTAAACACTGCTGAGACCATAAAGCAGGCTTACGGCTTGATTGTTACAGGATGGAGATAACGCTGAGTGTGCAACACGTGCAGCCCATTACATCAGCTCTGTCAACTTAAACAATTTGCTACGCCTAAGAAATTAAATATCAATACCCGCCCGAGAAGCTGCTGGGTGCAGCAGTCAAACAGTGTGGAGAAGATTTAGTTAACGTAGGAGCCAAACAGCTGCACCGTGGAGGATGCACACAGCAGCACAGGGCTCTGCTGCACCTTCCACCTTACAGGAAGACACCTGTGGGTTCTCTCAGGTAGGATTCAGAGCACGAGGCCAGGCTGCTCTGACAGCCGAGGAGGCAGCCGGAGATGCTGCTGCAGTTTGTGTATGACAGCACAGGTATACATGTTTTGGTGCTAATAATAACGAGGCTTGGTGTGAGCCTGACAGGAGTCTAACTCCAGCATCTCCTCTGTCATTTATCACCAACTAGCACATGTAGATGCAGACTGCTAAGCAGGCCTACGAGCTGCAACACACTGATTTCAGCTCCAGGTTTCGTGCACAGTGAAACCTTTTCTCTGCTTTACTGCATGCATTTACAGTGATGGGACGAGGTCGCTCACACACGTAACCAGTCTGTGGCATCATCCATCTATAACACCTGAGGGGTCCACATGGGCGGAGCCAGACGCACAGCATCGACCGGCACCAAGCTCAGCTCCCTCAGCACTTTATCACTCCGTCACATAAATATGGAACAGCTCACTTGTTGTTAACCAAACATCTGTTAGAAACTTCCTGTTTGCTCTGTAAGAGATTATAGTGTTGGTAACAGCACAGACTAATACACCGACGGTGTCTGAAATGTAGCTTAGCGCTAACATGCATTCCTTACCACAGGCGTGAGCACTGAGAGCAGGGCTCTGCCTCTGCTTCAGCACAGACCCCACATTTCCACCCAGTCCAGGTTTATGGGATCGTTCCATAACGGGGATTAAAATCACATTTCCCAACCTCCACACAAATAGTCTGAGAGCACCAAGCTGGAACCACATGCAGCCTCTGAACAGTGCTACTATTATCCCTCCGACAGGAAGCGTGAACATCAGCAGCAGCAGTTACCTTCATGAGAGCTGCCATGCTGTTGAGAAAGACCGGCTTCTCTCTAGCCAGAGCCAGCAGGTACACCATGGCCTGCTCCCTGCTCTGAGCTCCCAGCAGAGGGGAGGTCCTGCTGCTGCCGCTCAGCATGTGGTAGCGGTCCATAGCTGCTCTCTGCGCGCCTCCTGGTCGAGCTACTTTGGGACCGACGAAGAGCGAAGCCTACCCTCCACTTCAGAACCCCCAGCCTCTCAGGTCTTGTGAGAGGTGGAGTTAGAGATCATAACATGCAAGGACTTCCTGGAGTGGGAGGAGCCCTGCTGGGTAGTTCTAAGAAAAGCAAAGGGGCTAACTCTGCACATGAAGTAGAACTTTATCCTGAAATAGGCCATGTTCACGCCCATGACTGATGGTCTTCAGCTGTTAGATACACTCCTAGCTGTAGATATCAGGGGCCGAGCGAGCTTTGAAGTGCTCCCACTGTTCTCCGCACTGGCTTCGAGTCCAACTTCTGCTAATTATTTCTCTTTTGGCTGTTTAATAATGAAAGCAGCGCCTTTGAAGTGCTTTGTGCTGCTTTAAACGCTCAGCAGAGGCACATTAAAGGCCTCCAAACAATTTCACTTCATGATATCAGGAGCTTCCAGGAGTCTGCTCCAGGAGGAAGACCACGTTGGATGTGTTGGAGCACCATGCTGCAGTGATGAGCTGATTCATGCATGACAGAAACACGAGTCTAGAGTTGTTTGGGTTACTTTACTACATATGGGTGCAGCCTGTACCTGCTGCCTGCTTCTGTGTGCGAGGACTGACTTATTGTGTTTCGACATAAACTCAATATTTTGAGAGCGTTGATCATTTTTCACTAACCACATTATAAATCCAGGCTTCGCTTATATCACATAACTCCCAATGCTGCGGTCTGCATGACTTCTTCAGCTGCAGATTTGTCCAAACGAGGCTGTTACAGTTCAGACTGAATCATTATTTTGGTCCATAGTGGAGACTTCTACGTTTTTAGGTCAGCAGCAGGCTGGAGAGGAAGTGAGGTTTGGACTTTCAGCCGGTCCTTTCAGGGCTCACCTCATCGTCTGCCTCCACCAACCTTCACTACATCCATGAACCTTCTCTGTGCTCCTCCTCGTTTCCTTTTGCAGCCACTAAACGCCTCGAGCTTCCCAGCCTGCTGAAACCAGTTTACCCGTCTGACCTTGTACGTCACAGCAGGTCATGTTGTAGACGTCCTCCAGTCACAAACAACCCTCGACACTCACCTCCACCCTGCAAGCTCTTCTTCATGTCCTCAGGTGTTTGCACCATCACCCCAGACACCAGTGATGGTTGAGTCTGTCATCCAAACTCATAACTGAAAGTCAAATGTAATTGGCTGCCTCATGTAAACATCCCTCATCTTCTTCTCCATTTATAATTCCAGCTGCATCATCAGATCTCAGGTTTATACATTTTTATTACGACTCGTCTAACGGGACGCAGGTGGTTTCTCTGGACGCTGGTGCAGCTGAACCAGCAACATCAGCAGTGCCCCGCCCCCATCAAAAATCTTACGTTTAGATAATATATGCTCATGTTTTCCTCACAGCTCTGTCTTTATGCATTTCATTACAGACATTCTCATTTTCAGCACTTCTGAGCAAATTTGCATTTCAAAGGGTTTAAAGAGTGAGTGAGTCGTGTGGAAGCTGCCGGTCACCAGCAAAGAGTCTGAACAGTAGCACGGCGCCCTCTAGTGGACAGGCCAGCAAACAGCAGCCGAGCAGTTCAAACTTCTTTTTCAAACCGTCCCCTGCTGCGTGTCCTCTGAGGGCCAGACAGCACCGTGAACACAATGCTGTGTTGGTGTGACACGGTGCCCCTGACCTAATCTGCCTCTTGTTTGCAGCAGCGTCGTTGGTGCCGTCTCCAGACTGGATTACTGCAGCTTTCCTTTGGATGGGTGGGGCAACAGATTTATGGCTGTCCCAGATAAAGAGTGGTCTTATCTGTTCAAGCACATCTATCCTTTCCTGTTTCCTGGCCCCGTCTGATTTTCTAGCAGAGGAGCTGGAATCACAGTAATCTGCCTGGCCACAGTAAACATGCAGACGGGCAGCTTGCTGCTACAGTCTAAATATTTACTGTGCAGTGAATTACACAAAGCTGCGATTCTGCAAACGCTCCCTTTGAGAAACGTCTCCCTGCCAGTCAGAGGGTTCATGCAGTCTAGGTGCAGGATATATTTGGCAGCCTAGGTGGGCAGGTTTACTGTCCCACAGTAGCTGGACATATTTGGTCGTGTCGTGGGAGACGACGGTCACATACGCAGAGCGCGGGTATATTTGGGGCACTAATCCTCGTGGACGACGGCAAAGACACCAACTATGCAGGAAACCCTCCCCAACACCTCAAATGGAATATGAAGGAAAACGTGGAGGAGGCAGACTGGGACAGGTTGTTGACAGCAGTTTCTCAGAGTTCAACCTCCTTTTAAACTCCACGAAATCAAATCTCTGCCTGAGGCGAAGTCCTCACAACTCGAGGCCCATCGCTGATATTTCAAGGGCAGGTCAAGAGAAGAGAACTCAAGTCTAGAGAGAGTTGTACATCTGAGAAAAAGGATTCATCAAAGATGCATTAAGCATCGACCTTTATCAACCTCCGGGAGCAACCAGGAGGATTCCAACAACAGATTCCCTCTCCACAGGACTCTGGCTAAGGATGGCCCCCACCACACAGATCTGAAGCGAGCTAATCTGAGTGGAAGTCACACACAGAGACACTGTGAGTCACTGTGCAAAGTAAACTCTGCTCAGAATAGCAAGCGATGAAGTCGTACTTGCTTTTTTGTCCTTTGCTATTCTGGGTTGAGAGAGAGTTTTTTGCAGCTGCACCTGCTTTACGCCCTTTCAAAGTAAGAGCGGGCGCACAGCTGGTTCAGCCCATTTCATTAATAAACAATCCTCAGCACAAAATACCGCGTCTCTGAACTAAACAGGCCTGACGGGACCGTCTTTACTGATAACGAAGTGCGAATCTGCCGAGGATGAAGCACTCGGGCACTCGCTTCGTGCCAACTGTGTTTGCCAAGACAGCGTGTCAGTCAGACGGCCATGTGGAGAGAGCAGCGCCAGGCCGGACAGCCTGGATCAGACGGGCTCGGTCATTAGAGAGGGCTTACCGCCAGGCTCCAAAGGCTAGCGACGACCAGCTGAATTAAAGGCTGTTTAAAGAGTTTCCCCTTCGCTCGTTACTGGCATCAAAGTATGCATTACTGCCCACAGCTGACAGAAACCTGTACCTGCACTCTCTGTAAGTGCTCGCCTTTTTACACTCGACTTATTCCAACCAGGGTCTAAAACTCAAGCATGGAGCAATAACGTAATGTAACAGCTCACAAACACGTACTGACAGGCTCAAACATGCAACAGTGTTAGAGCGTCACCAACACACCTCCGTGGTACGACCCACGCAGCAAAGGGTTGGAGCACAGTAAACGCATCCATCACACAAACTGATCGGAAACCTGGATCCTTCCAACTTTTACTTCCAGGTCAGGGATCACCCCACCCTCGGGGTTACGTCCATGACAAGTTCACTTTTTTGAGCACAGCGTTATAAAATGTGAGCTCGTTACAGAGGAGCTCCTCCAGAACCTCAGCTCAGTGTGGATGAGCCTGACGTAGAGCTGGGCGATAGGACGATAACGATGTGTGTTGTCAAACGGAAGAGCCACAGAAGCTCCGTAGTGTGAAGGTATTTCGGCTATTTCAAGTCAAACAGAGCAGCCACTGTAAATGTGCCGAAAGCAAGTCTGGAAATACAATAAAGCGGTGCAGCTCAATCTCTGACTGGAAGCGCTGATTTGTCATTCGGCTTTTGTCAGACTAAAGTACCTGTTACAACTGTTTGAAAAGCTCAGCTATACAACAAGGAGGGATTGAGAATTTCCTTTTAGTTCTCAGTTTATTTGATATTGACAAAAGTTAGTCAGTTTTGTCTGTTCTTCTGTAAAACAAACTAAGATTTATTTTTAGAATTAATATTTTGTTTCTAAGTGGAATTGACAATTTAGTCTGTTTCGTTTGTTCTATTTTGAAACTTAAACGCTTTAGCGGCTGCCTTTTGTGTAGTTTGCAATATTTGCCTTTATTTATCTGAAAAAGTCTCATGTTCCTTAAGTACATCTACCCTGTTGAACTTATTATGGGAAATAAATATTTAAATAAAAACAAGCTGCTGATTATTTCACATTTTACTTGTGAGCAACGGCACATTTAAATCTTACAAATATAGTTATTTGGCTGATATCGTGATAGATATCGTTATCGCCTGAAATGAAAAAACATCGTGATATGAAGAAATCTCATATCGCCCAGCTCTACTGACACAAATGCTGAGTAACTTAAGTGTCAAAGGAATATCAGTGGACGCTTTACTCTGGAGACCTTCCAACACGAGTGCCATGGAAATTCGAGGACACTCAGCAGAAGGGCTCCTTCAGAGGAAAACATGTTCAACTCCAGCGCGTGGCTGAAGCACCATGAAGAGGCACAGAGCCTTCAGCTGAGCTCTTCTAAACACTTTCAGCTGCTTCTCTGAGCTTTACTTTTGTAAGTAAAACAGCCCCCTGAAACAGCCTCAAGATCAGAGTCATGTCTGTTACTTTGGGAAAGAGACTGTAAAAGATCCACCAAAGAAGAAGACCAAATGATCAGTAACCTCAAAGATGAGGGATGGATGGATAAATTAAAGTGCTTAGTCCAACGTCAGACCGATGAACCTGTGAGTTCTTGATATGCTGATTAATAAACTTTCTGACAGTTGTTCTCAAACCAGACCAGATGCTGAATGGCACAAAAAGACACTGGAGACAGAACTGCACCTGCACAAAGCTGGAGAAGGGAAACCACGTCATTGTGCAGGTGCTGTTTGTAAGGTCGGAAACCTGCCGTCAGCTGAGACTGAAGAAGCCACCTGGATGATGACGAAATGCTTCTCCCACTGAAAACAACCAACTTCCTGGTCCTCCTGTTCAGGTGACGTCTGCTCTGAGAGTGCTGAACTTCAGATTCACCACACTACGACTGCCTACCATCAATGTGTTTTCACTTAAACAAGCAGCTGTTTGTTATGTGCGTTAAAGCTATATAACAACGTAACAGTGCAAACTCCTCGCTGACGGTTTAACCAAAAGGCATTTCCAGTGGAGACTGGCCGACACATCCTCAGCATAACCATGTATAACATCCACAACACTTAAAAAGAGGTTAAACACACACAATACGTAGAGCTGGGCGATAGAACGATAACGATATGTATCGCGATATAACTTTTACTCGATAGAAAAATTAAGCTATCGCGATAGACCTCGCCGCTCTTTTTTTTTTTTTTTTTTTTTTTTTAAGAGGACAAAAGGTCAGCCGATCCAAATTAAGTAGCGCAGAGCCGAACCAATCACAGCCGCAGCGTCACGTCGCGTGACTTGTTACGTACAGCACAAGTGCCAAGCCGCACGTGTGTTTGTTTGGGAGGCAGCCAGCGGGTAATGGAGGAAATGAGTGCGCCGACTAGAAAAATCAACCGAGCGTGACCGAAGAGAAAACAGATGATGGTTCCAACGCCGGAGAGATTGTCGAACGGAAGAGCCAAAGAAGCTCCGTAGTGTGAAGGTATTTCGGCTATTTCAAGTCTGACAAAAAACAGAGTAGCTGCACTGTAAATTGTGCCGAAAGCAAGTCTGGAAATACAATAAACTGGTGCATGCGTCACACTGTGCGCCACGTTATTGTTTCGGTGAAATGAATTTCTACAATACTGTTAATTCTACTCTCTGCAGTGTTTAAATGCTTACATATACACACAGTTACTGTCCCTCCACACATACGACTCGGTTCTGCTTCTATGCCCCAGCTTTGTTTACTTTTTCCCACCGAGGCTTCTAGACTTCTGATTGGCCAACATTTCTGCACGGTTAGGAATCTAGCGCCACCTGCTGCTTTGGCATGTTCATAGCAGCGTTTTCCTTCATTTCTGCCTTTATGTGTGGACGGGATTATTTTTTAAAACGAAAACGGAAAATCTCCGTTTTCAAAAATACCCGTGTACGTGTGGACGTAGCCTCAGTCTCTGACTGGAAGCGCTAATTCGTCATTCGGCTTTTGTCAGACTAAAGTAACTGTTAAAACTGTTTGAAAAGCTCAGCTATACAACAAGGAGAGATTGAGAATTTCCTTTTAGTTCTCAGTTTATTTGATATTGACAAAAGTTAGTCAGTTTTGTCTGTTCTTCTGTAAAACAAACTAAGATTTATTTTTAGAATTAATATTTTGTTTCTAAGTGGAATTGACAATTTAGTCTGTTTCGTTTGTTCTATTTTGAAACTTAAACGCTTTAGCGGCTGCCTTTTGTGTAGTTTGCAATATTTGCCTTTATTTATCTGAAAAGTCTCATGTTCCTTAAGTACATCTACCCTGTTGAACTTATTATGGGAAATAAATATTTAAATAAAAACAAGCTGCTGATTATTTCACATTTTACTTGTGAGCAACGGCACATTTAAATCTTACAAATATAGTTATTTGGCTGATATCGTGATAGATATCGTTATCGCCTGAAATGAAAAAAACATATCGTGATATGAAAAAATCTCATATCGCCCAGCTCTAACAACACAGTAACATTATGTTGAAGCACAGCACGTATCACTCCGCCAGGCTCCGCCTACGACAGCCGTAACGCTCCAACAATCCATCGAGCGGCTTCGTAGCTCAGCAAAGTCATACTGAAACGTTTTTGACAGATTTTTGAGCGCCGTGGACATAAACTCGGTTTGCTAATAACGACGGTCCGCTCGCATCCTCTACCAAAAAATGTGCTTTGTTGTGTATCTGACGGACGAAAGCCAAACCAGTTCCACACCAGTGAAGCTGCAGCATTTTCACAAACCAGTTCTGGTTCATCCGTCTCATTCAACGATCCGCGTTCGCCCTTCTTATTCTTCTTATTCTGCGTCGCCGCCATGTGCGTATGCAAACAAAGGCACTGCGCATGCGCGTGTTACCCATATTCTACAACATTATACCAGTATTACAATGAAAGGTGTGATATGGCCCAGCCCTACCTTCAGCTACGTCTCATGGTCTTCATTACATTCAACAGGGAAACTTAGAGTCACCTGGAGCCCGTCTTCTACCTGTGTACACCAACTGTGACCAAAGGTTTGAGAGAGTTGGGTGAAAGAGCTCCACTGAAATTCAATATGTTAGTCCTTATTATTAAAGACATAAACATGTTTGATGGTCTGCACTAGTTTTCCTAGTGTTAGTGGACTGAGGTCCTTTTCAAGCATCTGACAGGTCTCCAGAGATGATTCCTTCCTGGTTCAACTGCTTCCACATTAAAATGACTTCAGAGCCACATAAGTGTGAAAGTCTCCTGCATGTACGCAGCCACACTATGAATCTGTGCGCAGCTGCAGTCTCCCAGCAGCCTCTGAGCTGTGTGCTCCTGTTGGTTTCACAATAAGGCTGCTTTCTCCTGAACACACTGTGCAGGCTCACTGTTCACATAACTTTGCTTTTGGGTAACCAGTTGTGTGAAAGGCTTTGAAACACACGCTCACGGGCAAGAAGAATCTGTCATGACAGTGAGTCGACTGTGACTAATTACAGGCCCTGCAGCTCCACGCCCTGCCTCCTCACCGAGTTCAACAAATGCAACAACATAACGAGCTGCTGAGGAATTCAGCCTGTCAGAGAGCCTCTGTTAGCCTCCTGAAGGCCTTATTTACACGACTCGGTTATGTGCTCGCCCTCATACGCTACGAGCCGTGAGCCCATATCTAATGTCAATATTGTCTGTGTGTCTGGAAGTTGCACAAGGTAAAGGTTGTAGAAAACATAAGGAGTGTCTGACCGTGGTGTGTGAAGGTCAGCAGGTTGGTAACAGAGACGTGAACAACGTGAATTTGATTTTTTTCATCCTTTGGACAGTTTTCATGTCTCAGAGAGGCGACGAGTCTCTAACATTCATGTCTCAGTGATTTCCAGTGTTGGGACTAACGCGTTATTAAGTAACGCGTTACAGTAACTATGTTATTATTGTGGTAACAAGCACGGTAACTAGTTATTATGCCAAAATCAGGAACGCGTTACTCGTTACTGGGATTTAGATAGGCTCATTACTCGTTACTTCGTGTGGTGGCATCGCGGAGCTTCCACAGATTCAGTAACATAAGCAAGTGGTGGAGGCCAGCAGGTGGATGAAGGAAAGGGGAGGCAAGAGGAGAGACCCGAGGCTGCCGCCGGTCCAAGTGTGAACTGAACCTCAGGTAAGAAGTTATGACCTGCAGTCTCTCTGGGTCAGATATAAACCAAGTTTAGGTCGAGTTTATTTTTGTTATGCTGACTTTTTACAGTCAGTTACAATAACTCGTACTGCGTGCTAGCTAGCTTGACGGAGTTTCTATACAGCTGGGTGGTGCTATGATGTTACTGATGTTGAACTTTATTTTGTTCGTAGGTTAATTATTAGAGTTGCCAACCGTCCCGTAAAAAACAGAATCGTCTGGTATTCAGAGAAAATATTACGCGTTTCGTATTGAGGTGAAAAGGAACAGTTTGTCCTGGACTTCAGGTACAATGAAAAAGACACAAAGCTGCCTCTTCTTCTCTCATCCTCTCCTGTTTCTACTTCAGTCATGAAACTGATCAATGATCAGCTGATCGTCTCTCTTGTTTGTTTATCACTTTGCGCCAGAAACAGGAAACCAGCGGATGTTGCGCTAAACAACAGCAGCATGTTTAAGCTCGATCAGCTGTTGTTAGAATTTATTTAATATTAATTTCTAGTATCAGCTGATGTTTGCTGGAGCCACAGCTGTAAAGCTGCTGGTCATGATGTCGGTTTGGATATCTGGTGAGAGGGAAACATGAAGATGAAACCAGGAGATGTCCTTACTGAATCATCAGAGCTGTGATGGAGAAACAGGTTTACCTTTTAGGTGACATGGATGAGTTGAAGTTATGAACTGTTTCTGAGAGACAAATAACACCAGGATCCTTTTCTAAGTAGCTGACAGCTGGTAACTGTGCAGGGGCGGGTCTAGCAAAGTGTTGCCAGGGGGGCATGTAGGGCATTAACAGGGAAAGGGGGGCACAAAGAAATACTTTTCTTTCTTATTCTCATTTAAAATGTCTCACTTTAAAAAAAATAATAATTATCTGAATCTTACAACAAACGATTGATAGATTGATGCATATATACCATCAGAACAGTGTACATCACTGTCACAACAGTGTTTATTTTCATTCAAAGGCTTTATGATTTTTCCTATAATGGTGGGCGGTCTCTAGTCAAAATGTCCGGGACGATTTTTTTGTCCCAGTCCAGCCCTGTATGCAGCTCATCTGCAGTCTGGTGTTACCTACATCTTCCTATTCAGAAGGCAGAATTTCCGAGTTCTGAGTACAATCAAAGCACCACGACTGCAGTTTTTGTGTTGGATGTAAAAAGCTAGGATAGAATCAGGCGTGGGATTTCTCTCGTGGAAATGTGCACATTATCTTTTCCTTTGGTAGGTGGCACAGTGCACTTGTGGCAGGATAGTGTTAACATGTAGACAAGCTAGAAGACTGGCAAAGTTATGGAAGAAACACATTAACAAGAGAATTCTGAGTTAAACCAAAGTTACTTTCCCTAGTAACTAGTTACTCTGAAAGTAACGAGTAACTTGAAGTAACTGAGTTACTTTTGATAGAAGTAACTAGTAATGTAACTAAGTTACTATTTTAAAGTAACTTACCCAACACTGGTGATTTCATCCTGCTCTTGTGTGGTGACAACTGCAGTCTCATCGTCCTCCTGTGTTTTAATAAACACCAGGGCAAGTGTGCATCATTTACACTATGACATATGCTTTATACATCTGCAGCTGTAAGCTAGCTTTCTCCTGATTGGTCGGCACTCACAAACAGAAGGTGGGTGGGGCTCATAGACAGTATGGCTCTCTTCTCTTTTAGTATATATTAGGCATATTTGCATTTGTTTACATGCATTTCTGTTCATGTATGTGTTCGTGTATCCACTTTTCCAAAGGTATAATGTGCATTTTCACATTTTCTGTCACATGACCATATCAAAGATGGCTGACACGTCAGATCCATGAGCGTATCAATACTCGCTGTGAATAAAAGCCCAAGTTATAGAGCACTCGAAACGGACTCTAGATCAGATATGGTCACCACGGGCACAGCAGCACCATCTACACGCTACTGTGGATAAATCCACTCCCAGTCCTTACACTATAGTCCCTTTGCTCCTTACAAACTGTTGGTTGGCCTGCCATGTTTATTCATTCGGGTCCAGACTCGGGTCCAGACTCGGGTCCAGACTCGGGTCCAGACTCGGGTCCAGACTCGGGTCCAGACTCGGGTTGAGCAGCCCCCCGCTGCTCAGGACAAAAACGCTCTCCAAAGCAGACACATTTAAAACGGTGCTTTCGTGTCAGTGTGGACAGCGAAAACTGAGACTTTTTGAAAACAATGACACATTTTAGTCATGTGATGCAGTCATGTGACCAATTAAACTAAGATAGTGAAGGGTATTATACTGCAGCTGTTTTGTTTGCTCTCAGGTTTGTCAGCCCTAGTATTCTCCCTGGCTTTTGCACCTTTGTACTTTTGTGTTACTCGCAGCAACAACTCCACCTCGTTGTTAGTCCATGTAAAAAGCTCGCTGCTTTTCCTCAACATTTTGCCGAAGTTTCAAAGAGCAGCAGACAGGAATGAGACCGGCCCAATCTTCTTGCGTTTCACGCATGTGCAGGACTGGAACGTGAGCGTTTTGGGCCGTTTCAATGTGGACGCACAACTCTGTGAAAAGGACAAAACGACAGTGTGGACGCCGAGCGGAAGCATCGTTTTCACATCTATCCGGGCCAGCGTGGACGCAGCCTCAGTTATTTTAATGAGGTCTTCGTACTGAAACTAAACTTCAGACGTACATGTTTAAAACAGCGGCACTGTTGGCTCACACAGTGAATCCTACCTGACCGCTCAAAGATGGATGAGCAGCCTAACAGCACCAGAGCCTTTCATGGATATATACAGTAAAAAATATTTTACTATTATTTTGATATTTTTAAAATGCAGTTTCACCCCAAACAAACACTTGATTGTCGTAGGGAGACATGTTGGCGTAACTAACCAGAACCTGCCGTGGAGCGCTCTGCAGGACCTCTGAGCCTGTAGAGGTTTAAACAGTCTCAGTGTGCAGATCTGATGCTGCCCCCGTGTCTCAGTGGGAGGTACAGGATGTGACCTGGCACGCAGACAGAGGGCACGTCGTCTCAGGCCATCCTACTCGGTCGATGTCACTCTGTCTTTAGCTTATAAAAAATACCCGTCTGTAATTACACGCCTTCTCACGCAGGCACAAACACACACAAAGGCTTTTTAAGGACGATTTCCATTCAGAGCGGCAGACAAGTTCAAGATGTCTACGGCGCTCCCTCGGCCCCCTCTGCTCAGTTTAGGAAACAACAAACGATGCGGTTGCTACGGGGCCCCGTGAGCCCCCCGAGAGAGACCGCATGTCAGCAGCAGTCTGGACAGCCAACGGCCAGGCTGCAGACAGTTTGCAAGCAAACACGCAGACCGTGCAATCGGTGCACCGTGCTCCTCCTGCAGGACACACACATTAGAGATAGCCGAGAGTATCAGCAGCACCTCCTCTGCTGATAATCACACTCATGAAAGAGCTTCAGCCACTTTCTCTCTCACTGGGAAGATCAGATCTGTGCTGTAAAAGTTTGACACCAATCATTCATGAATCTCTAGACGGTTCTCTGGAACGAATAATTAGTTAATAAAGTAATGAAAATGCCTGACACAGTCTTAAGCCCAGCGGGGAGACACTGAACCTCTAACAGTTACTACTGCTCACTCATCTCCACGTCTGCAAGGACCACGGAAATTAGACTGTTCAGGAAATTCATATGAAACAAGTGAGCTGGTTTGTTCAGCCTGTAGAGGTTTAATGCAGGCCCAGTGTTACACCATCAGCTGATGAGCTAACGAGTTCATTAATACAGTGCGTCTGTCATCACAGTTTGTGACTTTAGGCCTTTGAAAAGTCTTCTCCATGAATTAAAGCTACTGAATTAAAAAAGAGGATTACGAGATGAAAACCGTAAAAGGATCTGTCAGGATTATCAGCAACAACTCAGCTGGAAGAAAACACTGATCAGCTGACACGGCGCATCCATAAGCTGTTTTTTTAAAGACCGCTGAGTAACAACGGCACATCCCCGCTGAGGTACGGTCCCGACTCACCAGCCTCTCCATCTCCTGCTCGCGGAGCCTCTCCTCTCTCTGTCGTCGGTGGTACTCCAGCAGATCGTCCTCGTTGTCGCTGATCTCTGTGATGCTGTTCTTCCTCTCCCTCATACCGGGGTGCGGTCTCCCTGCAGACATCTTTCTGTGGGTCCTTGGGCTGGCTACAGGAGAGGAACCCGGCAACGAGCCCAGACTGTAAGCAGGCGACAAGGAATTCCCAAAGCTCGCTTTCCGTACCCCTGCACCCCCGACGCTGCCCTCCGTCAACAACGAGGTAGGGGATGGGCTGCGAGCTCGGATGCCTCTGCTGCAAGTCTGCTCCTCTGACTTGCGCCGAAGTCTGGGGCTCTCTGGAACAACCTTGCCCAGATTTGAGGGGCTGTCCAGAGTCCTCAGTGGGTTCACCGTGCCCGGAAGTGCCCCTGGGAGAACTGGAACCCCTCTGCGAGCCAAGGAGGGGCTTAAAGGTGGCAACTCTCTCATACTGCTGCCTGCTCCACCGCCCCCGTTCACCTCCACGTTCCTCCGGGCCAAGCGAGGGCTTTCCGGGGGCTGCAACGAGCGCGGATGCTGCTGGAGAGGTGATCCTTGGATTATGTGGACGATGGGGTCCAGGGGAGGCTGGAACGCTCTGGTGGGTTGAGAAAGCTGCCTGGAGGGGCTGGAAGTGAGAGAGCGATCGGCCAGAGGGGCGTGCTCTCTGAAGGGGCTGGCAGGTCTTTCCTGGAGCACTGTGGTAGTCTTGGTCCTGGGGCTGGAGGGCGACGGGGATGAACAGGTCGGAAACTTGGGTGTGGGCCTGGGGCTACTTGGCACAGCGTTTCTACCGCTAAGAGATTCACTGGAGGACAGAAGGGGGGTCTGCCGAGGGCTCTCAGACCCAGCTTGGCCCAGTCCTGTGTGGCTTGGCTTGGGGCTTGGAGGAGCCTCCGTTAAGACCTTTCGCGGCAACCTGGGGCTTTCCTGAACCTTTTGGCTCACCCCACTGCTGCTGAAGTTAGGCAGTATGGTCCGTGGCTGGGGTACCGGCGGAGGCTGGGCGGTGAAGTTGTAGCTAGAGGAGCGTACAGGCACTGGCGGCAGAGAAGAACTCTGGTCCTGGGGTCCTCCACTAGGAGATGGACTGGTAAAGCTTCCACTGCTGGCTGCTGAGGGGGAGGACAGTGGGGAAAAAGGAGGCGATGTGTTCTCATAGCTGGACCCCACAGACATGGCCCCTGGGCTGGTAGGAGGCGATAACAGATACCGGCCCCCTCCGTTGACCATGGGCGACAGAGGAGAGTGAGCTGCGGACTGGCCTCCGGGAGGCTTCATGGCGTCCGATGAAGAAGGCTGAGGGTCATCCATGACTAGAGAATCCATGATCTCCTGGAGGTCCCTCTCAATAGAGCTGACGATAGCGCTGTGCTCGGATTGGACTTTCTCTCCAGGAGCTGGGGGACACTGGGCTGCACTGGGCTGGTGATTCCCATTGACCAAGCTCTCTGTGTCTAGAGGGAAAGCAGAGAGAATAAAACGGGCATCAGACAGGTATTCAAACAGAGTCAACGATATCCTGCACCTCAATAACTCCCCCAGCTCCACCACATGCCCCGGCTCATTAGATATCACACAAAGAAAACATTTGCAGTGGGGCAGCGACGGCATTTTCATAATTCTAACAGCAGCAGCAAAAACAGACTGTTCAGGATACACTGTGCATCATGGCACGACTTAAACAGCAAAGCAGCAGTGATGAGGGTCCTTCAAAGGCTGACTACGACATTGCAAATCGCCATCAGCTAGCATCGCACAATGTTTTGGTTTTTTTAGTGCAAGGCAGGAAAAACAAAAGCACGCTCTCATTTGCGTGTGTACACCGACAACAGGAAAAAACATACAGCTCTCCACAGGCTTCAGGTTCTGGTTAGTTTTGCCCTCGAGCTCAGCGGGTTTTACAAGGACTGCTGTAACCTGTGGCAGCGAGATGACTCGGGAGAGCCGAGTGACATCAAGGATCACTAGATCCTTGATGTCACTCGGCTCTCTGACAGCACGGAGCGACGACACGGGAAGAAATGAAGCTCCAAACTAATATGAAAGACTGTGATTGGTTTCCTGCTGGACAGTCAGTCCCGTCACTGTGTTAGATGCACATCTTTGTTCTGGGCGGTCCAACCAGCTTTAGTATAAAAAGCCTCTGTGGGTAACGAGCTTTTTAATACAACTACCTTCAATGACTATGAGAGTAACACTGTTGGATGATCTCTTTCCCCTGAACAGAAGAAGTGCAGTGACACTGCCTTCCTTTAAGAGTCTTTAACCCTGATAACTTTCCATTATTCCTGTGCGGTTGTGTCACAGCGTTCCTTACTGTGCCGAAAACATCCTACGAGCCTTAGCCCCTCCTAACTCTTCACAGCCGCACTGAAATGAAACTATTTAAAACATGTACTGCCAGACTTCCTCACCTCCCCAGAGAGCTTCACAAACTGCTGAATTCGAACCTGTTATTTAAGATGCATTCAACGTCAATTTTCCAGCCTACTGTGGAAGACAGGTAAGTACAAGGCCAGAGAAGGGATTAGTAGTGAGGGGAAAAAGGAAGGAAGGACACACAGACGGCACTGGATAGGAGAAAATGTGCCTACATAACCCAATTACTGTATGGCCCGAAAGCAAACGTAGGACACAGGCCAGGTAATCTCATCTTAATCATCTTCCTCCAATGTCAGCACAGTAGATTATAACACCAGAAACACACAGCCACGTGGCTCTGAGGCAGGGAACACTCCACAGATCAGGTTTTATTCACCTTAAATGAGGATTATTGTAAGGTAGCGTCATCAGTGCAAACACAGAGGTAATAAAACAGCTGTCATGTCTGAGAAGCAAATAAAAGAGTCAGTTTTGTGTCACAGAGGCAAATCCCATCAGTGCAAGTGCTTTAAAATACAGAAGCTTCACAAATAATGCATTAGCTGTGCCTGCTCAGCTGACACCACAGCAGCTATGCCTGCTTTTTCTCTAATAACGCCAAGCTCTGCCCACGTGACAGCCTCACCACAACTGAATATGAACGCATCTGCGTGTAAATAACACGGCAGTGAAGTAACAATGCTAGTGTCACATCGACCGTCACGGATCCTGATGTGAGGAACACACAATACGGGATAAAGGCGGCCGTTTGCTGAGGGAAAGCCCGTGCAATGATGTCATGGCATACAGACCATCGCCTCCAGCGCATCGCGACAAACTTCATTTAAAAACTGGCAATTTACGCCGGCGTGTTCGCGGGTAAAGACGAGCGCCGGCTTCAACATGACGGCGTGATATTTTATCACACGGAGCATCCTCTGCTTTTCGGCACCAATTCCATCATATGGAAGCGCTAGCTAACAAACACACGCTTGGTTCATCTGCCATTACCCATTTCTCCCCCTGACAAGAACGCCGTATCATGCTGTTAGCAAAGAAGATCAGATGTATTTAGAGGAAATCACACAGTCGTGTTTATTAATGTGATATGATCCGAATAAAGATGCAAAGTCACAGTGATTGGTTCGAGTGTGTACCGCTGCTCTAAGACGTGCACACCTTCTTAGATAAATGCACGAATGAAAAATCGACGTATTGTTAATGGAGTTTGGCGTGTGACCGCTTGGCATCACTTTTCTCAGGCGCGGAGAGCTAGGGTTACTCACATGAAGGAATAAAACTGCGCCCCGGTCAGTTTCAGTGCGGTTCACCTGCTATATGACCCACACATGAGGCCACGTCCTCCGGACAGCGCTGACAGGGCGGCTGTGGCAGAGCTCCGCCGTGTCTGGCTCCACACACACCGAAGAGACACGGAGCTTCAACGCCGCGCTGACAGTTCAGCCGGGGTGCTGGGTACCGCTGCGGACCGCCGAACCGCTGGCGTCAGGTTACGCGAACAGTAACACGGCATTTCCGGTCTTGACTTTCAAAGTAAATCTCTATTAGCGTCAAGGGAACGTGCCACTGTTGAGAACATTTTCACTATTAAGGCCGATTTTAACTGAATATGAAAGTCCATAAAATACCTTAGAAGTGCAGTTTTACAATTAAACCCAGTTACGAAAAACAAATCGCTCTGAACTCCTGGTGACAGGCATTTATTTTATTTTGAAGGTACATTTGTATGACTGACCGTGTCGTGGTTTACTTAACGAAGCTTTTCCTGCCCGCAGTGATGAACCACTGCGAGATTTGCGAGCAGTTTGTCACGGCAGCACATTTTATTGTTCGTCACTGTTCTCTGTGTCAATAATGCAGCTTAGATGCGACCGAGGAGAAAGTATTGAAACGGCCCGTGTCCACGTTAAAGCCAGGGATGGCGGTGAGAGAGCGATGCAGCTTATTAGTTTACCCAAACAAGGCGAACCTCAAAAAGATAAACTTTGGGACAAAAGTCAGAAATGACAAATATCCCTGTGCACCCACCGTCTGTCTGAATATCTTTCCACATAAAAACACTCACACTGATCGAGCATGGTGAAATATTTAAAGGAAAATCAGAGAGGTTCTTCTGGGATGGAAATGTGGGTTTGGAAATGGAAAACAGGGGCAGGAAATATGTGGCGGTTACCCTGTTAAATGGCAAAAAGATCCCCAGTTTGACGTCCTAATAGTGCTTTATTAATAAGCACTTGCTTTCATCTCATAATAGTGAAAAAAAGAGATTCAGCATGCAGCAGTGCCAATCTAAAACCACAACTGCATCCCCAGCCTTCAGCCTTGTCCTCAGAGCTGTCCAGCAGCCAAGTCACTGGGAGATAAAGGCCTTTCACTGGGAAGAATACAGAAGGCTGGGGAACAGGGACCAGAGGGGAAACCCAGGCAGGGAGGGCGCAGAGATGGGAGACAGCACACTGGAACTGGGAGCTTTATAAATAGCCTCTGAAAAGGATACTGTAACCCCAGCCATCAGCCACTTTAAGGAACCACAAAGCCGTCTGCTGGCCTCGCACTGAGATACAGGAAGTGCCAGCTGGATGAAAATCCAGCAAAGCTTGCAGAAACTAAACGAGACAGGTAAATGCGACGGACGCCGCTGCAATTTGTGACTCTTTGCTGGTCTTCAGTGGAGGATGTGACAGTGTGTGGCTGTCTGTCTCTCTGTCTTGCACAGAAACTGATGACATGTCCTCTCCGCCAGCGCCACGTGGGACAGGCTCCAACCCCCCTCCAAACCTGATAAACAGCTAAGGAAATGGAGGGCGGACTGACAGAGTGGTGCAAAGTGCACACGACTCTGGAGAATTGCATGAGGTTTGATTTTGCAAGACAATCGTTACAAAGTGATGCAAGTTTTAGGATTCACAGAAGTAGGCCATAAACAACTAATATGCCAACCAGCGCCACCAGGCTGCTGACAACACCAAACGTCCCCTGTCTGCAGGACTCATTGCAGTGTTACCATGTATGTGTGGCAGCATGGTCCCGTTAGGGAGATCAGAAGTCCTCAGGAGCCCTGGACCAGCAGAACTGATTTAAAGCAGACTCAGAGATTTCCATCAGTAATTTTTCCTTCATTCACGTGTGTATGGAAAACAGACTGTATACTAAAGACAGAAGCAGGATCACCCATTGTTAGCATTTCCACACTGACCATCTCGGCGTTTTGCAGCAGTTTGTGACGAGGAAATAGCAACGAGCAGCGCTGACTGTGAAACGAAGGGAAGCTGCAGACTGATGGGCCGGCGGCATGTCAATCACAAGGTCACCATGACCTCATTGATCCTCTATTTGTAATCAGAAGGTTGCCGGTTCGAGCCCCGGCTCGGACAGTCTCGGTCGTTGTGTCCTTGGGCAAGACACTTCACCCGTTGCCTACTGGTGGTGGTCAGAGGGCCCGGTGGCGCCAGTGTCCGGCAGCCTCGCCTCTGTCAGTGCGCCCCAGGGTGGCTGTGGCTACAACGTAGCTGCCATCACCAGTGTGTGAATGTGTGGATGACTGGATGTGTAAAGCTCTTTGGGGTCCTGAGGGACGAGTAAAGCTCTATACAAAAGCAGGCCATTTTTATTTTACTCTAATGGAATCTTTACCCGTTTACTCAAGTCACACATCAAGTAGGTCTGTGAGTCATTACAAAGAGTGCAGGTTTCAGACTCATACAGCAGCTTCACATTTCAGACCCACAAACTGTCTCCATCTTTTGTGTACAGGTATACACGTTATGTGCTTGATGGAACGTGACATCCACGTGTGGTGCTTCAGTCTATCAGCTCTGTCCAGCCGTCACACCTGTACTGACTCTACCTGCACCATGAATCTGGAGAGATGCTCCGAGGTATCGTAAAGACAGGAAGTGACTACAGTTTGTTGATCCTAGAGCACAAACTGCATCTGTACATCGCAGAGATTCAGCCTAACCACACTCACGCTGACTCACAGCTGACACACACTAGTTCACACACAAAGATAACATGTGCCACTTTCAAGTCTTTTCAAGCTGACACGGCGGACATGCTGCGTTTATCATGGGAGTGGCATAAGCAATCTTCATCTGAACGCAACTCAGGAATGCGTAATTGGTACGTTTCTAAACAACGGAAGGCTTTCATTAGTGGATCAGGAAGTCCAGAGCAGGCAGCGTGCCTGTGTGCTATACTTATCCCCTGGTGGCACGCCGTGTCAACTGTGGGGGAGGACGGGGGACGAGATGCTGTGACAGATCCCTGGAAGTATAGCTTGCCAAGAGAAGGTACACTTACAGCTGTGGACACACACACACACACACACACACACACACACACACACACACACACACACACACACACTTTGCCTGGAGACAGAGGAATGAGATGAAACATGCATGGTGTGAGCTCGGTCCCAGCTGGGCCCTGCTCAGGCTCTGGGCTCCAACAGACCCTCCAAGTGACGACGAGGGTCTGATAACAGAGCTGCAAACAGAACTCTGACCAATCTATGACTCTGCAAATATAAAATGTCTTTTTAATGAAACACCAACCAAAGTAACTGAGAGCAGCTGACGTTTGAAAAGCCAACAAACACACAAAGAAAAGTCTGCTGCTCCACTTGCTCCACCCTTGTGTGGAGTTTACTGCTGTACAAGCAGCCACCTGTAAACTACACCTCTCCACCTCCAGCACCCGCCTTTTTACCGTCTGCTCCTTTCATCCGTGCAGGCCGAGCTGAAAATGAGATTTCTTACGGGGGAAACGAGGTCTTTCTGTTTCCTGGACAAAGTGCCAGTGCTGAGCTTTTCAAAGTGATTTGTGTTTGCGAGGTGTGGAGTCAGTGCTCCCGAGTAATAACAGTCAGGATATACTACGCATGTATGTGGAAACCCCACAATAACGGCACAGTACCTGCACAGAGTCTGTAGTCCCCAGCAGAGACACTTCCTCCTTGGGGCATCATACTCTTCATCCTGAAGGCTTCTTCAGGGTGGTTGAAGCGAAAGAAGGCTGATTGGCCAAAACACAGCATGCAGCCTGGAACAGAAGCACATACATTTCATTTTCACCTGTGCTTAGTCATCACATCCCTGTACCCTGTAGCTCTGCCACGGGAAGCTAGCAGGTCACAGGTGTGCCACAATTATGTGCAGTTGTTTTAGGGTAGGTGGGGCTACAGGGGTGGGAACCTTTGGAGAACCGTTATCATTGTTATCATTGAATACTGTAAAGTATTTTTGCCCGAAATGCCCACCCCCCACGTCACCCGCCATGCAGGTCGAGAATCACAACCAATGTTTGTCTGCAATATCTCTGAAAACTCTCCAAAAATGTCTTTTATTGAACAGTTTCTGATGTATAAAGAACTCCTGGTCCAGCTATGAGAGGAAAACGCTCAGCACAGCCACACATGCTTAGTGCGACCGGGACAAAAAAAGCAAGAGGTTTGCTGTTTGTTTGGGAACAAAGGCATCACTGCCATTCAGTAGATGGCACTAAGGCTTTAATGTGTGTGCTAATATGATGCTAAAGCTCAAAAACAAGTACCAAATCTTCATTTAAAGACTATAAAGAGCTAGCTTAGCAATTCATTAGCAGAAATACTCACTTCCCCACACTAACCAACAACTTTTAGTTTCTGACTGTTTCCTGTCTTATTTAAGACATGAACATTACAGGAATGAAGTGGACTGCTAACCATTTAGGAAGAGCCAACATAGTTTTATTCCACATTTACAGTCTTTATGCTAAGCTAGGCTAAAGTGTCAAATTCCTTAGGTAACATAAAAACCATCCATCATCCATCCATCTTCATCCACTTTATCCGAGGCCGGGCAGCAGCCTAAGCAAAGAGGCCCAGACCTCCCTCTCCCCAGCCACCTCCTCCAGCTTGTCCAGGGGAACACCAAGGCGTTCCCAGGCCAGCCGAGAGATATAATCTCTCCAGCGTGTCCTGGGTCTGCCCCGGGGCCTCCTCCCGGTGGGACATGGCTGGAACACCGCGCCCAGGGGGCATCCTTGTCAGATGCCCGAACCACCTCAGCTGGCTCCTTTCGATGTGGAGGAGCAGCGAAGTAAAAGCGAAGCTCTCAATTTACCGGTCGATCTACGTCCCTACCCTCACCTATGGCCACGAGCTGTGGGTAGTGACCGAAAGAACGAGATCGCGGATACAAGCGGCAGAAATGAGCTTCCTCCGAAGGCTGGCTGGCCTCTCCCTTAGAGATAGGGTGAGAAGTTCAGCCATCAGGGAGGGGCTCAGAGTAGAACATAAACACCAATCTAAATTTAAAAAGTAAACAACATTTTCCTCAAATATATTTCCTTTGACATGCAGTGAAGTACAGGAACAAAGTAGTACAAACAGTAAGCATATCTGTGTGTGTACTAATAAATATGCTGCGACTTTCCACCACAGCCCAACTCATTCCTAATATTTCACATACAGACGTGAGCAGCATCGTAACGCTCACAGAGACTGGAAACAAACTATCCCTGAGAAACTGCTGATGCGTCTCATAGCAGCATCCAGTCTGAGCACAGAGCGCACATGACCGTTTGAATCGCCAACACAGACGTAAGTAAGGTGAACACGAGGCGTCCGAGTTGTTCTGACAGCATCAGGAACGAGCTCACAGACGCTGTGCTGACTCAACCATCATCCACACAGGGCAGAGGGCACACCGTCCTCTGGCACGGTGCAAACGGGCCACTGATGACACTTAAACCTGATATAGCTGGATGAAGACTGCAGAAAACAAAGTACAGAAAAGATCTGAGACATGTCCAAGTTCAGGAGACACATCTGTACAAACTGTCAGGACGGTTTCTCTGCTTTCTGGGAAGCAGGAAGGCACATCGGAACTACAAAGATTCAAAATATATCTAAATAGTTCCCAACTTCAAAACGTCTGACTTCTCGTCACATCGGTTTACACAGCAGAACAATCTGATCTGCCTCTGCCTGACATCCTGTTTCTGCAGGAGCTACGTCCAATTAAAGAGATAAGATGATAAAATGCCGTTTCAGCAGATCCACGATAAACAAAGTCTGGTCAGAATAATTCTATAAAGAAAACTTCACAAAATTCACATCCATTGCCCTGAGCAGCTATATTCTAGCTGCAACACGCTACAAGCTAACGGGCCGGTCACAAAATGTATGAATCACAGTGCAGTCCAATAAGCTTTAAACACAGCGGTACCTCCGTGTCCTGGTGAGAGCTCAGTGTTGCTCTCACACTCACTTTTTAATGGTTGTACTGGAATTAGTTGAACCTGCTGCAGGTTCTGGCTGGGGTCCGCGTCCTGCCTTATAAAGGACGTCCATCACCAAATGGACTCTTCTCCAGGAGACACTTGTTGCACAAGTTAATGTGTGAAATGCTGTGTTAGAAAAGACTGAACGAACACTAGTCCTGCTGAACTCTGCAGCTCCCAGGTGGCTCAGGACTAACAGGTGCCTGTCTAATGCATTTACACAGATTTCCATTGTCAGAGTAAAAATGTGCAGCAATGGTTGTTTGACTTTGTCCACCAAACTCAGAGCCGTCCTGTGTTCGGGTGAATGTGTCTGCTACAGTGTGATGCAGCGTTTCACTCAGATGGAACCAGCGCCACACACTCCCCAGCTCTGTGTGGTGATATCAATCACATCCACCTATCTGGTTTGAACATCAGAGTACATCATTCACAGAACCCATTCAGCTCCTTCATGTGCCATGAGCCCGATAACAGATCAGCAGTCGCACGTTTATGGTTTTCTCAATACGGCATCATTATGTCCTGCTGACATGACGAGGGAAAGGTCTTCCAGGCCAGCCGGAGATAAGATCCCTGCCTGTCGTTGTGAGGCCTGAGGTAAAAACAGGAAATGCTGCTGTGATGGACGACAGAGCCAGATTGGCCTTTTATTATGGAGAGACACACACGCTGACAGCCTGGGGAAAAACACCTGATTACATCCTGAGCCGTGGGTGAGGCCTGATGGAAAACAGGTGCAGACTGCTGCTAACATGAGCTTAGCACAGAGGGGTCAATGCCACTGCAAAAAACAACAACCTGTGTAGAACGGTGCATGGACTGCTTCTTACACAGCACGCTTCTACAACTGTCTATGCAAGTGCTTCTAATATTCATACTCTGATGGACGCATCGCAGAGGAACTTGGGGTTAGCATCTTGTCCAAGATATTTGGCATGTAGACTAGAGCAGACGGGGATCGAAGCACCAACCTTCAGCAACAGCCCTAGAATACATTTACTTCTCTTTTTCTCGTTTGCATGTCATAGGCTGGTAACAACTATTAAAGTCTGGCTGTAAGCCACTCGAACATGGCAGAAGCATAGATGTATATGCTGTGGTCAAGTCAACATTCATGTTTTACATGAAATAATACTGTAACGTCAGAAGCAGCCACATTTGAATGGCAAGGTGGAGTGCTAAGCTAGCAGCTAACGCAGCAAGCTTTGTTAGCTGCTGGTTATGGACCAGCCTCTAGTGGCCATTAAAGGAACTGCAGGAGGTTGCTGTTTGGCAGAAGATCCCTGTTTAACTACTGCAGCATGAATAGTACCAGTTATACTCTAATCGTTTACACACTAAATTTCAATGTAAAAACATAGAAAGCATCGTCCCTGTAATAAAAATGATTCCTGTACTGTAAAATAACGTGTTGATGCTAAATGCTAATAATGATATTTATATTAGTGCTATAAAATAAGATAAGATAAGATAACCTTTATTAGTCCCACACGTGGGAAATTTGTTTTGTCACAGCAGGAAGTGGACAGTGCAAAAGTTATGAGGCAAAAATTAGAATACAATAAGAATAAATACAGTACACAACTGTACAGAATAGAATAGAATAAAATACTATATACAGTAGAATAAAATAAAATAAATATACAATAAGATAAAAATAGAATACAAATACAAATACTATATACAACTGAGTAAAAATACAACGATGACAGAAAGGATTATTGCACTTAGTATTATTGCACATGTGTGGATGTGTGTGTTTGTTCAGTTAAAGTCTTTATTATGGAGTCTGACAGCAGTGGGGAGGAAAGACCTGCGAAATCTCTCCGTCCCACACCGTGGGTGCCGCAGTCTCCCACTGAAGGAGCTGCTCAGTGCTGTCACAGTCTGCTGCATGGGGTGGGAGATGTTGTCCAACAGGGATGACAGCTTAGCCGCCATTCTCCTGTCACTTACCATCTCCACTGGGCCCAGAGGGCATCCTAGAACAGAGCTGGCCCTTCGGATCACCCTGTTCAGTCTCTTCCTGTCCCCAGCAGAGATGCTGCCGCCCCAGCAGACCACACCATAAAAGATAGCAGAAGCCACAACAGAGTCATAGAAGGTCTTCAGGAGTGGGCCCTCCACTCCAAACGACCTGAGTCTCCGCAGCAGGTACAGCCTGCTCTGCCCTTTCCTGTAGAGGGCGTCTGAGTTATGAGTCCAGTCCAGTCTGTTGTTCAGATGAACACCAAGGTACCTGTAGCTGTCCACAGCCTCAATGTCCATACCTTGGATGTTCAGTGGTTGCAGTGGAGAATGCTTGTGCCTGCGGAAGTCTACCACCAGTTCCTTGGTTTTACTGGCGTTGATCTGGAGGTAGTTCAGCTGGCACCAGTCCACAAAGTCTTGGGTCAGACCTCTGTACTCCTTGTCGTCCCCATCAGTGATGAGGCCGACTATTGCAGAGTCATCAGAGAACTTCTGCAGGAAGCACTGGGTGGAATTGTGGGAGAAGTCTGCAGTGTAGATGGTGAAGAGGAACGGAGCCAGAACCGTTCCCTGTGGGGCCCCCGTACTGCAGACGACCCTGTCCGACACACAGCCCTGAGTCCTCACATACTGTGGTCGGTCGGTGAGGTAGTCCAAAATCCAGGTAGTGAGGTGATGGTCCACTCCAGAGTTCTCCAGCTTGTCCTTCAGAACCGAGGGAAGAATAGTGTTGAAGGCACTGGAGAAATCAAAGAACATGATTCTCACAGTGCTTCCAGCGGTCTCCAGGTGAGCGAGGGAACGATGTAGGAGGTGAATGACGGCATCATCCGCTCCAATGCCAGGCTGGTAGGCAAACTGAAGTGGGTCCAGTGATGAGCTTATTAGGCGCCGAAGCTGAGCCAGGACCAACCGCTCCAGGGTCTTCATCAGGTGGGATGTCAGAGCCACCGGCCTGTAGCTGTTGAGGTCCTTGGGGCGTGAAGTCTTTGGCACTGGTACAACACAGGAGGTTTTCCAGAGCTGTGGGACTCTTCCCAACCTCAGGCTCAGGTTGAAGAGGTGCTCCATCACCCCACACAGTTGGTCCGCGCAGGACCTGACGACCCTCGAGCTGATGCCATCTGGACCCGCTGCCTTCTTGCCATTAATCCTCCTCAGTTCCCTCCTAACCTGGGTGGTTGAGAGAGACAGGCTGGAGCCTTGTGTTGAGTGTGTATTGGATGCTGCAGTTGGGGGTGGGGGGGAGTGAGCAGGGTGAATAGAGGAGGTGTGAAGTGTCTGAGGTGGAACAGCAGCAGTGGGGGTGGATTAGCAGTCCAAGAGCAGAACTGTGCTGATTCACATTAGTATTTATTTCTGCCACCCGTCTCTGTTTCCACCAGTGTTACAACACCGTCCTCTGCATAGTTTTGGTATTTTGCACAGTTCAGTATTTGCAGGATAATGAGTGCACCCTCAGTCTAGTCACGAACGAGGAAACACAAGAACTCGCTGAAAAGGACGTTTAAAAGCAGCCGTCGGTACGCTGCTGGTGCGGCCCTCAGAGCCACGTCGGCTGAGCCTCCATGCCTTCACGCGCTCCACAACTTCAGCGCTTATCCGACTTTTCTGCCTCCCTGCTGTGTCCTCTGGATTCTGTCCACTTTCACTGAATCACACCCCTTCCTCTGACTTGCACGAACATGATCTCCCTGGTGAACATCAACTTAGGCATTTAGGAAGCTCCTGGTTAAAACAATGTAGCTTGAAGAGGCATGTATCTGACACTGTGGTGACACAGTCATCACTCACTCTGAGCCTACAAGGGTTTGGTGATGCCTCTGCGGCCTCGTTTTCACGCAGGAGTTCTGTGTTGATTGGAACAACAGTGACGACTGAGGCTAACAGCTAGCTGCAATAACAACATTTCTTTAACATACTTACTGCTTATACAGTCCTGCTCTTAGAATTTAATCAGTATTAAATATGTGCTAGTGTGCTGTATTTTGGTGGTTAGCTATTGGATTGGACATGGAAAATATCTAAGCTAGAAAACATAAGGTATTAGCATTTTCCGAGCCTTGGCTATGCTAATTAGCAAATGCTAAATCAACACTTACTGAAACCAACAGGGCACCAGTTTCAGCTTTATTCAGTTTCGATGTGCTGATTTATCTTTAGAAATGAATATTGAAGTGTTTCACCTTTATGTCAGATGTGAACAGAACTAATAGCAGAGGACTCGACGGCTGTCACAGACCTCTGTTTGTCCCACTGCCACATTTTGCTGGTTTGGCCACTTTGGAGGTGATAACATTTCTTTTGTGTAGTATGTTTACCGTCATCATGGGGCCTTTATTACTCACTGTGTTTCATGGGCAAACATCTGTGGCTAAATGGAATGTGGCCACATTAGTGATTACAGTGTGTCTTTGTGAGATACGATGTACAGAGTCAGGTTTATGCCTGAGTTCATGCTGGATGATTCACATTAGCAGCCACTGCTTTGTTGTTCTTGGCCTTAATGCATTAGTCTCACTGCAGTTTGTGGTGTGAGCCAGCTGAATTAGTTGTGCAGTTATTAAGGATGATTCTCGCTTTAGGGTGTAAGCTCCTCGCCTGCTGCTTATGTACGTCTGACAGTGTGAGATTTACTCTGACTTTGTGTTTTTAATAGCACGGCTTTCATTTAACTGTCACTCAAACAGCTTATTTAACTGTTAAAATACAAAATTGTGATTAAGATTCAACTTTGATAAACTGTGCAGCTCTAGTAGCACGTAATCTCAGAACGACAACCTGTTAGTGACAAACTGTTTGAGCATCTTAGCTAGCTCAGCACACAGCAGACAAAAATACCCAAAATATGTGATTCCAGTTTGAATGCTCTAACCACTGTGATCCACCACAGCAACATCTTTGTGAAATTTGCAGATGACACCACAGTGGTGGGGCTCATTTCCAAGGGAGACGAGTCTACGTACAGAGACGAGGTGGAGCAGCTGACGTCATGGTGTAAGGCCAATAACCTCCTCCTCAACACTTCAAAAACCAAAGAACTCATAATAGACTTCAGAAGGAAAAAGGCAGAGATCCAACCACTATTCATAAATGGGGACTGTGTAGAAAGGGTGGCAAGCTTCCGCTTCCTGGGAGTCAATATAGAGGAGAACCTTTCCTGGAGTGTGAACACCTCCGAGCTGCTGAAAAAGGCCCAACAGAGACTGTACTTCCTTCTCAGGAGGAATAACATCATACAGAGACTGCTGGTGTCCTTCTACAGAGCCACCATTGAGAGTGTTCTAACTTACTGCATATGTATTTGGTACACTAGCTGCACAGGGGCTCAGAGGAAAGCACTCCAAGGGATCATTAACACCGCCCAAAAGATCACTGGCTGCCCTCTCCCCACACTGGAAGTTCTACACAATGCCCACTGTTTTAAAAAGGCCCAAAACATCATAAAAGACACCTCACATCCTGGCCACTCCCTGTTCGAACTGCTGCCCTCAGGCAGACGGTACAGGGCAATCAGAGCAAGGACTAATAGACTCAAACACAGCTGTTATCCAACTGCAATAACACATCTGAATACTACAAAAAAATGTCCATCACGCCACTCTTGTGTTAATCTATGCACGGTCTGAAGCATGTGTGTGGGAATGTACGTGAATGTTTTACTGTTACATCTTATTAGTATTTTAAGTATTCTATCTATTTTATTTATTGAATTTTATTGTTTTATTTATATTTTGATATTGCTAGGGATGATGCAATGATCGGGGACCATTCTTCATTTCGTTGTTCTCATGACAATGACAATAAAGTTTCTGATTCTGATCAAATAAGCAAAAATATCAATAACATGTAGGGCGACACAATTTCACTGACTCAATCATAAGTGAAGCTGTTGTGTTAAAGGGCATCGTCATGCCACAAAGGCCTGTTTTATACAGGACAACTGATATTCAACGTCTTTTTCTTACTGTGAAGTTGACATTAGGACAGCAGATGTGCAGAGTGGATTTAATCTTTTATAGCTGTCAGGGTTTGGTGTTTGTAATCAGCTATAACAGTTGGTCCATGAAACATGGCGTCACTGTTAGTCTAAACTCCAAAAACCACATTCCTGTTCAAAGCGAGCCTCACTGCCCATCAGGAGACTTTTACCTCAGCACGTTTTGGAAAATGATTTCACTGGATTTGAATTCTAATGGTCACCAGTTCATGTCCAGAACAAGTTCTGCTGAGGCTGCAGTTGTACTTCTAGCTCCATCTTTGCTCAGTCCAGGACTCTGAGTGCCACCACTGCGATATGGAGACCTCCACACATCCACGCCCAGCTCAGGCTGAGAGGAAGCCAACTTTACAGGATGTAAAGGACAGCTCACTGGTTTGTCATGGACGACACCCGGACAGGCTGCACACATGCCTGTGAGACCACTAACTGCCACAGACTGTGAATAAATCCCACCAGTGTGGGGCTGTCCCGTGGACATGTGGACATACGGGACACGGTGATGGACACGGTGATGCAGAGGCTGCTGGAGTGTGATGGACAATGTTTCTCCTCCTCGGTCTCTCAGCACTAACCTCTGCTGGCATTGACTGTGTGTGTGCGCGTCTGTCTGTCTGCGTGTGTCCGTGCGTGTCTGTGTGTGCGTACGTCTGTGTCTGTGAGTCTGTGTGTGCGCGCGTCTGTCTGTGTGCGCGCGTCTGTGTCTGTGAGTCTGTGTGTGCGTGCGTCTGTGTGTGCGTGCGTCTGTGTGCGTACGTCTGTGTGCGCGCGTCTGTGTCTGTGAGTCTGTGTGTGCGCGCGTCTGTGTGTGTGCGTGCGTCTGTGTGCGTACGTCTGTGTGCGCGCGTCTGTGTCTGTGAGTCTGTGTGTGCGCGTCTGTCTGTCTGCGTGTGTCCGTGCGTGTCTGTGTGTGCGTACGTCTGTGTCTGTGAGTCTGTGTGTGCGCGCGTCTGTCTGTGTGCGCGCGTCTGTGTCTGTGAGTCTGTGTGTGCGTGCGTCTGTGTGTGCGTGCGTCTGTGTGCGTACGTCTGTGTGCGTGCGTCTGTGTGCGTACGTCTGTGTGCGCGCGTCTGTGTGTGTGCGTGCGTCTGTGTGCGTACGTCTGTGTGCGCGCGTCTGTGTCTGTGAGTCTGTGTGTGCGTGCGTCTGTGTGTGCGTGCGTCTGTGTGCGTACGTCTGTGTGCGTGCGTCTGTGTGCGTACGTCTGTGTGCGCGCGTCTGTGTGTGTGCGTGCGTCTGTGTGCGTACGTCTGTGTGCGCGCGTCTGTGTCTGTGAGTCTGTGTGTGCGTGCGTCTGTGTGTGCGTGCGTCTGTGTGCGCGCGTCTGTGTGTGTGCGTCTGTGTGCGCGTGTGTCTGTGCGTCTGTGTGCGCGCGTCTGTGTGCGTCTGTGTGTGTGAGAGGCTGCCCAGGATCAGCCCGACAGAGATCACACAGTTCATAGATGAGCGTTCAGAAACAGTGGCAGGCTTGTCCCACTGTGGGAGTGGGCTGTCATGCTGAATGCACTGGAAGCTCTGACTCTGTGCAGGATAAGAAACATGACAGCATTGTCCATCAGAGGAGTGGCTAATAATCGACCTGTGAAACTTTCACATTCACCCAGTGATTCCCAGTTTAGGCACATCTATGGTTTCCTTATTGTTCTTCATTTATACTGGTTTACACTGTGGATGCTCACATTAGACTCATGGAAATAATCCTCCTCACTTCAGATAGTGTCTGTCTCCTGAATCCAAACTGGAAGTCCACAGAGGAGGGGCCTGAAAACTGAACTGCCTCCCATTAAGTACTCTGGGAACAACAGGTAAGCTTTACTGGGCTGGTCTTTATTGTCAGGGCGAGTGGGGTCTGATAACTCAACACTCCGTGTGTGAGGATTTAACAGGGGAGGAGCCGGTATGGGACAGACGTGCTCGCTCCGTCTGGTCCCGGTCAGTGATGTCTCCGTCTTCTGTTTCTGGCTCTTTATGTCCCAACAGAGCGTTTTCCACGCTCACATACATGACATAGTAAACACACGTGTTCCCAACCACGCGTGTGTGTCTCCGTTTCATGTCAGAACCCTGCTGTGACAAACATCTGTTCATTTAACAATAACCCGAGCACGCTGACATTTCCAGGGATGAAGAGACGACGACCTTTAAAGGGAAGTTTGTCCTCATTTATTCCTGAATCCCAGAGCAGAAGTGATGTGACATTTACCAAACCGCTCCATCTGCTGAAACGCTGCCGGTGAAGTCCATGACGAGAACTCTCTCTGTGCCAATCAGCACTTCAGTGCAGCTTCTCATCGGAGGGATGCTCCCGCTGTGTGGAGCATCAGATGGTCCTCCACCAAACAGGTACAGATTTATGATCCAGGGACACGAGAAGCATTCACCCGGGTGAGGTTTACACAGATGCTCTAAACGGGCCGTGGATCCCACTCAGTGCAGACGAGCTGGGGCGAGTCAGGGCGATACATCACGCTCCATATGGAGCAGCCACACGGTGACACTGACAAAGTGCTGCGCTTCATTGGGCAGCTACAGGAACCAATGGTAATTTAGGCTCATTGCAAAGCCAATAAAAAGGAACGACAAATGTTCCTCTGGGAGACGTCAAACTTTGGATCACTCGGCAAAAAGAACGAGCAGGACACGAGCTTATCTCTACTGTCTGCTCTCAAACGCCAGCCTCCACCCGAACGCCGAGGCTTTCCATCTCATCTCCACCGCTAACAGACCTTCCTTCCTCATACTGAACACAGCACAGGGTGGGACGATTAATGAGGCAGCAGAGAGGCCGAACCCTGACCACGCAGAGGAATGAAGCACTCCTAAAACCACACAGTCTGTTACTTAGACGAGAAGGGCTCTGAGGGAAAGACTTCAGGATGGGTCTCCTTCTGACCGCAGCTTCATCTTCAAGCGTTAGCCATGAATTATGCTAATGACACAGAAATATTTCCAAGAACAAAACTTGTATGTCCCCAGGTGGCCCAGGACGACTCCACAGTCCTGCTTAGCTGGGGTGACAGGGAAGATGAACTGAGGGGTGATGAAGGTCAAACTCTTTGGTGATCAGCTTTCCTCTGAGCCAAGATGGTAAATGGCCTGTATTTATATAGCACCTTACTAGTCCCTAAGGACCCCAAAGCGCTTTACATATCCAGTTATCCACACATTCACACACTCAGTGGTGGTCCACTGAGTGTGTGAATGTGTGTGTCCCTTTTGTTGGGTCTGTGTTTCCACAAGCCCCGCTAGTTTAGAGACTTATCATGAAGAAAACAAGACATAACAGAACATCTTCAACCCGCTAGCGAGGGAAGTCTTTGGTCAAGAACCAGCTCTTGGAGCTCACGCTGCTAACCTGTGTCCAGCCCAAAATCCTTCAAAGAGCAGCTTCCCTCGCAGCTATTTATTGACAAACTGTTACAATACACATCACAGCACAAGCACCTCCCACTGTAAAACCCCCCAATGGTTCTAAGACAAGGCACCATGTGTGTGTGTGTGTGTGTGTGTGTGTGTGTGTGTGTGTCTGTGTCTGTCTGTATGCATGACTTCCTGCATAAAAGCAGGAAGCAACATCACAAGGAACAGATCTTCCAGATAGGATGTATCTGCAATAAAACCTCCCCCAGCACAGAGAGGCTGGAGAGGTGGTCAGGGACAAAGGAATGTCTTGATCCTATAGATTGAACTCAGACTTACAAATTTAAGAAGCCCAATGACAACATTCAACAATTAGACTTAACACCTTTGACTAACTGTACAATCAAAAGGTTTACATCAGCGCTGTAACTGCACTATTTTATCAACCTGGGTTTGCCTCTTATCTGTATTTCATTTTTATTTAATTTTAATTGCTGTACAGTACTCTGTTTTTGGTAACTATTGTCCATGATGTAAATATGTAAAAAATGTATGTTTCTGTTCTGTGTCCTGTTTGTTTGTATATGTGTTTTTCTTTTTCTTTGCCTGTCCCATTTGGTTCTTTAGCCGTCAGAATTGTTGTCTGAAAACCAACAAGGAGACCCAATGGATTTACTTTGCCAAATGGATCATCATGGCCTTGCCGTATTGGTCCATTTGATCGACCTTTGTTGTTATTATTTATTTTATTTTATTTTCAGTTGTTACAGACGGGACAGACATGACTGAGGGATAGGAAAGGTGATAGGAAAGAAAGATGAAGGAAAAGAAAAACAGGAGGGAAGAGGGACAGTGAGAAAGGGCACTTAAAAAGAGAAAGAAGAGAAAACAAGCAAATAAACAGAGCAACATACTAAACACAACACCATCAGGTTAATCTGGCTAAGTGTAAACAGCAGTAAATACTAAAACACCACACCGGCTGCCTTTACCCAGTATTTTCCTCGCCAATGTCCGTTCTCTGGCAAACAAAATGGATGAGATACGGCTCTCCATCACTAACAACAGACGGATTATGGACTCAAATGTCATGTTTTTCACCGAAACATGGTTGAACAACAGCTGCCCGGACAATGCTATCGAGTTAGCAGGACGCCACACACACCGAGCCGACAGGCTAGCAGATGACTCCGGCAAGACCAGAGGTGGAGGTTTGTGCATTTATATTAACAATGCTTGGTGCATGAACTCCACTACTACTGAGAGTCACTGCTCACCTAATGCGGAGTTTTTAATGGTCAAATGCAGACCTTATTATCTCCCCAGAGAACTCACTTCGATCATACTCACTGCCGTGTATATACCCCCCGACGCTAATGCTAGGTTGGCCATGAAAGAACTTTCTGCAGCCATTAACAAACACCAGAATAAACACCCCGAGGCTGCTTTTATTGTTGCTGGCGACTTCAACCACACCAACTTAAAGACAGTCCTCCCCAGATTCCACCAACATGTCTCCTGCCACACCAGAGGAGACAAGACTTTAGACCATGTGTATTCCAACCTGGCTGGAGCCTACAAAGCCACACCCCTCCCCCACATTGGACAATCGGACCATCTCTCCCTGTTCCTCACACCTCGGTATTCACCACTCATCCAACGTGTGAAACCTGCTGTGAGGACAATTAAAGTGTGGCCAGAGGGGACAGACGCAGTGCTCCAGGACAGATTTAAAAACACAGACTGGAATATGTTCACCCACACAGACCTGGACCAGTACGCCTCATCTGTACTGGATTACATCTCCGAAACCACAGACAGTGTCACCACCCAGAAACGGATCACCATGTACCCCAACCAGAAGCCTTGGATGAACCGGGATGTTCGTCTCCTCCTGAAGGCCCGCAACACCGCCTTTAGGTCAGGAGATGCACACGCCTACAGTACAGCCAGGGCTAATCTAAAGAAGGGCATCAAAAAAGCCAAACACCATTACAAAAAGAAGGTAGAAGAACACTTCTCCAACTCCAACCCCCGACGCATGTGGCAAGGACTCCAGACCATTACAGACTACAGGACCACCAAACCCTCCCCCGCATCCTCTGATGTCTCCTTCCTCAACGAGCTCAACAACTTTTATGCTCGTTTTGAGCGAGGGAACCCCACAACCACAACCAAAGCAGACATGACGCCAGACCACCAACCTCTGACTCTCTCCCCCACCGATGTAGGAGCGGTGCTGAGCAGGATCAATGTCCACAAGGCTGCAGGTCCCGATGGCATCCCCGGGCGTGTTCTCAGAGCGTGTTCTGGGGAGCTTGCAGGAGTGCTCACAGACATATTCAATCTGTCCTTGGCCCACGCTGTGGTACCGGCCTGCTTCAAATCCACCTCCATCGTCCCGATACCCAAAAACTCTAACCCATCTTGCCTCAATGACTACCGCCCAGTAGCACTCACCCCCATCATCACTAAGTGCTTAGAGCAGCTGGTCCTAGCACACTTCAAATCCTGTCTCCCCCCCACCCTGGACCCCCACCAATTCGCATACCGCCAGAACAGGAGCACAGAGGATGCAGTCTCCATCGCAATGCACTCTGTCCTCTCACACCTGGACAACAACAACACCTACGCCAGAATGCTGTTTATAGACTTCAGTTCAGCATTCAATACAATCCACCCCTCACAACTTATCAAGAAACTGACAGACCTGGGCATCAGTTCCCTCATCTGCAAATGGTTACTGGACTTCCTGACCAACCGCCCCCAACATGTCCGGCTGGATAACCACTGCTCATCTACCATCACAATGAACACCGGTGTACCACAAGGCTGTGTGATGAGCCCTTTCCTCTACTCCCTCTTCACCCACGACTGCAGACCTGCTGATGGTTCCAACACCATCATTAAGTTTGCAGATGACACCACGGTGATTGGCCTCATCAGTGACAACGATGAGGCCGCCTACAGGGAGGAGGTGGATCGTCTGGCTGAGTGGTGCGACACAAACAACCTGCTGCTTAACACCGAGAAGACCAAGGAGCTCATCGTGGACTACAGGAGGAATGCTGACCCACATCCACCCATCCACATTAAGGGGACGGCTGTGGAGCGTGTGAGCAGCTTCAAGTTCCTGGGAGTCCACATCTCCGAGGATCTCACCTGGACGACCAACTGCTCCAAGCTGGTCAAGAAGGCTCATCAGCGCCTCTTCTTCTTGAGGACTCTGAGGAAGAACCACCTGTCCTCAGACATCCTGGTGAACTTCTATCGTTGCACCATCGAGAGCATCCTGACCAACTGTATAACAGTCTGGTACGGGAACTGCTCTGCCTCGGACCGGAAGGCGTTGCAGAGGGTCGTGAAAACTGCCCAGCGCATCGCCGGAGCACCACTTCCTGCCATAAAAGACATCTACAGGAAGCGGTGTCTGAAAAGGGCTGGGAAAATCATCAAAGACCCCAGTCACCCATCACATGGACTCTTCACCCTCCTGCCCTCTGGGAGGCGCCACAGGAGCCTCCGGACTAAGACCACCAGGTACCGGAACAGCTTCTTCCCCACAGCTGTCAGACTCCTGAACTCTGCCTCCTGACATCTGACCCACGTTAACATATGGACTGAACATACACACACCCACAATGGACAACTGTACCCTCAAACACACAATAATAACATGGACTGAACCACCACTCACAACCACTAGCACTTTATATAGCCTCTGTAGAAACTATCTACACCCTCACTTATCTTAACTGCACTACTGTATAGCTCTGTGTAAATAATCATTCTGTACATTCGATAATCTTTAATCCTACAACTGTTTACAACTTCCATAGTTCACATTTCTGTATAGCTGTATATCTCAGATTTCTGTAAAGTTATTTATTTCATATTCTGTATAGTTTTTCATATTTATATCCTGTTCATAGCCTGTACATAGCTTGTACTCACTACAGCCTGTACATACTTATAGTTATAGCATATTCACAACATACTTCATACCATGTACATTATAACATACCATAATAGACCCATTTCTGTAATATACTTACATATCTATACTATTGCTAATATATATTGTAATATATCTATATCACTAAAGCACTTCTGGATGGATGCAAACTGCATTTCGTTGCCCTGTACCTGTGCATGTGCAATGACAATAAAGTTGAATTCTATTCTATTCTAATTCTAATTCTATTCTATTCTAAATATTGAATATTGTTGTGTAGCAAGCAGGACCGACAGCGCACAATGTGCTTGGAAATAGCAGCCAATAGAGGTGTAGTTTATGTCTGTGCACACCCGTGTGCACACCTGTGTGGATCAGCGCACTTGTATTCGAAAAGTTTCTCCATGTAATGGTCTGCTAGAGAGTGTAGAGACCCATAGCCCCGTCCCCCAGGGCATGAAGCAGGCATGGAGGAGATCCAGGCCCCAGACATCCAGAGGCCCCAGAGAGCGAGAGCCCAAGGAGGACCACCGGAGGGGCATCTGTGCCACCCTCCTGGGAAGAGCTGAGGAGAGCCCCAGACGAGGGGTCACCCAGTAGCCATGGAACAGAAGCCAGAGGGGGTTGCAGTGGCGTGCCCGCCGGCTCTGCCGGCAGCCAGCTGTGCCAGAGTGAACCGAGCCACAGGCCCAGAGGCCGGAGGCCCGAGGGCCCCCTTTGCCCCGGAAGAGGCCTGACCGAGCAACAGGCGCCAGGCCCCGCCAAATAGTCACCGGGAGTGAGCTGGTACATACCTGAGCGCCCAGCCCCGGACACCAAGAACCACCAACGCACTGACCCCTGAGGGCATCAGTCACCGGCAGGGAGTGTGGTGAGGGGAGATAGGCCTTGGAGGGCCTGGGAGTTCCCAGAGAGGTGGAGTGTAAGACCCGACCTGACATATAGACACAGACAAACAGGCACACACAGACACAAACATGCATTCCCACCCTCATGCACACATATACAAACACTCAGCACTCACCCAACGTAGGGATAGACATAAATGGACACACAATCACACTCCCCAAACAAACTCTATAGCCCAGGTCCAGGTACCCTCACCCCTGGAGGGGGAAACGGCACCTAGACCCAGGAGATGTTACCCTTTCCCCCGGGGTGGAGGCAAGCAGACCGCCCCAGGCTCCGCAGCAGCAGGGAGGCCCCGCATCCCAGATCCCAATCGGACGGTCAACACATGGTCAGCTACCTTCTTTCACGGCGTCTTTAACCCTTTAGGACCCACCATAGAGCCAAGTCCGCCAGAGCTTACTTCATATTTTTACATGCTGTAGTTCCATTTTGGGGAGCATTTCAAGTTGCTAAACATCAATACAACTGTTATAGCCCAAAGTTTAATAATATGTATGCATTAAGTCCATAGTAACTACATAAATTGCAAAAAAGTGCAATAAACTACAAATTGAAAATTGTTTTTTTACATATATTTCTACTTAGAGACATTTCAGAGGTTTATCCCTCAAAACTTTAAATACAAAAAAGTTGCACAAAATAGTTTCCAACACCAGGAAATTTATTTTGAGTGTCTTCATAGTTTTATTTTTGAGATACACCAATTTTTATATTCTGCAGGAAAAACAAAAATAAATCTTATAATGCAAATTTGCAAAAAAAACAGCATGTGCATCAAAATAAACTATTTTCAGCAGCGCAATTTGAGTTCTAAGCATCCCAGCAACTATTCAGAGAAGCATGAAGTCAAACATGACTTTTAAAAACACCAGTACCGGCTTATAAGGCCCCAAAGGTTAAAAACTACATTTTCCGCAAAAATGACATCACTTCCGGTTTCGGGCAGGTAATGGTGGACATGCGATAGTTCGCGCTGACGTCTATTCCAATGTAGGAAGTGTTACGAACAGCTGATCGGATCGGCAAAGCGTGTTTCTGGATTATTATGTTTTTGTTGCTGCAAGTGTTTTTTTGCAAAGCTTTATGTGGAAGGAAACCGTGACCGAGGACAAGCTGATGGCATAAGATGTAAGTACAACTCCTCCGGTTTCATATGCAAAACAAATTATTGGGGTTAAATAGCAAACTGTTCAGCAAAGCCTTGATGATGTTGATCCTCTTCAGGAAATGTTGGCTGCGCTGCACCATTTCAAAGGTTTCACAGTTTTAGGAAATATGCAGATGTGTTTGATGTAAATAGCAGCACAGCACCGAGCCACGTCCTTCCCAGCTCTCTTTCACTTTCCATCAGTCAGTCACCAACACTTCATTAGCAGCGGCTTGGCTGAGGGCTGGCTTCATGTGCAGCACTAACACACAGTACGTAGCTTTTTTTAAAACGCGGCAGTATTTCCTTCTTTCCCTCGTTCAGAGGAACCCTGTGACCTGGGAAAGGCAGGGATTCTTCCAAAAACCAACCAAAGGCTACGCTCAGCAAAACAAGCTGTGGTAGAAACTGAGATCGCTTTAATGGGGAGGTAGCCTTCCAACACAGTCCGGGGAAATCTAACACATTGGCACTTTTCATAATTACAACTGCCTCCAGTTAAAGGACGGGCGATTGGAAGTGTGTGCATACATGAGTGACTGAGATTGATTACCTGGACAGAGAACGATTTCTCCCTCAGCACTGCAGAGACAATCTGCATAATCACTGGCTTCATCACAGTGAGTGCTCTGCACCCTGCAGAACAGTCACAAAGAAACAGCCAACAGTGAAGGAGCTTTGAAAGTGCTGAATCAGCTTTAATTATGGCTACACTTCAGCAGCGAGGACACTTACTGCAAACACCATCAGCTCCGTCCACAACGGGACTACAACCCCACTCTCTAACAAACCTGTACAACACTTCAGTGGGTTACAGAGCACACGAGAAACGGTAAACATTGGCCCAAGATGACATCACATACATTTATAATCTCAGTCAGCTCAAAAAGCACATGACCAGCAATCTTTATCAAACAGAGCAACATGATTCGCAAATGAAATACCATCTATGAAATGAAGGACAGTATTTTTAGATCATTTATAATTTGTTAGATTTAGCAGATGCCCAGCATTAGCTAACATTACCCATAAATAACAGTTTCGATTTCAAAAACGAAGCAACTTATCCTTCACAAATTAGAGCGTCGCTTTTAATTTCCTTCATAAAACTGAATTTTTTTAATGCTAATGTTAGCTAACCTTAGCTCTAATGCCAAGGTTAGCATTAAAGCTAAAGTTGGTTAACCTTAGCATTAAAGCTAAAGTTGGCTAACCTTAGCCAACTTTAGCTTTAATGCCAAGGTTAACCAACTTTAGCTTTAATGCCAAGGTTAACCAACTTTAGCTTTAATGCCAAGGTTAGCCAACTTTAGCTTTAATGCTAAGGTTAGCCAACTTTAGCTTTAATGCTAAGGTTAGCCAACTTTAGCTTTAATGCCAAGGTTAGGTAACATTAGCTTTAATGCTAAAGTTGACTTCCCAGCACAGCAGAAAGCTAACTTAGCTTACCTTCTTGCCAACACTGTCACTAGCAAAATATTGATTTAATTCTCATCGTGCATTTGTCTCTATGAGGATCTATGCTGCTATGCTATGCTTTCAGTAACCAATCAAGAAGCAAGGAAGGGGAAAAATAAGAAAGGTATTTGGGAAGGAGTAAAAATAACACAATCCTTCGAATTTATAATAAATATCCTTAAAGTATCTATAAGCTGTCAGAGAAACTGTTTTTATACATTAGGATTATTATAAATGTAAATTTATAAATTTTGTAACAAAATCAAGAAAGATTCAATAAAACCATTGACTAAATACCAGAGCCGCCAAGAGTAATCTTTGTAAAGCCCTGTGACTATTCCTTTGAGACCACTCAGGCCAGTCAGTGTTAATGCCACATCATGCCTCAAGGGTATTGTGGCATTAAATGGAGATGTGGTTAGTGGCCCCGCTACATCCAACCTATCAGAACAGTTCCATTCCTTCTCTTATATATCTGAGTTTGCTTCTTTTTCCCTCTTTTCTTTGCACTGGTGTGACCACATTAAATCTTTCCAGTGTCTCAGCTTAGCCTTAAGTAGTCTTCCCAGAAGATTACATCAGAGGACCCAGAGGTGGTCAGACACAGGATGCTTTACATTCTACTGGAATAAGTGCCTGCAAATTTGGTTAGAGTACACACACGACAAAGAAACACTGTTATACATTTACACGCTGCTAACACTGGCCTGGCACATGCTCCCTCAGGACCATCCTGCCTGTCAGAAGCTGCAACAACATATTTCATCTCATGCAAACACGTTCACAGCAACTCCCTCGTCCACAGCCAAACGAGCACAAAGGAAAGAAACAGGGAGAATACTCTTGTACTAGGGTGTCTTTTTATAAAGGTTCAACAGCCTTTTGCCCAGCTGATTAACAGCTGTATCTCACAGGCATGGTCAGCAAACTAAATGAGTGTGTCACACAAACATACAGCAACCTACAAATACTCTGGAATGTTACGTGTTGGTTGCATGTGGTCAATTAGCCACACAACATATTAATTTTAGAGATCCTCCCAAAGACACCAGCAGCACTGTAGCTGCAGGTGTCCAACTCCAACTCCGTCTCCAACTCCCTCTGGATAAAAACACGTGTCAGTCACTGTGAACTGTTCAGGGTAAAACAGACACCACCACGGATCTAAAATTCCCACCAACAGCTAATCTAGTGAAATGTGAACCGTTTGCTCAGGTGACCGATAAACTGAAAAAACTGGTGTGGAAATATTTGGCATTCATCCCCTCTGATGAAAAAGCGTGAACACAAACCATTTTGGATGTTAAATGTTACACGCCTACTTTTCAATCCGTTAAACACGAGCACGTACCCACGCCACAGTGAGACGTCACTGAAATGTGTAGAGGAGCTGCAGACAAAGGCAGGCTGGCGGTTGCTATGGAACCCTGATGGTTTACGGCCTCGGCAAAGGCCGAGGAGTCAAACCTGCTCCAGTTAATCAATGACCGCCTTTCGCTGAGCCGGGGCAATCAAACACAGACGTGCATACCAGAGAATGAGATGGAGAGAGAGCGGGGCTGCGGAGGGCAGCAAACATGTGGGAATGTCTGAACAAATGAGAGGTTGGAAGAAGTGATCGCATGTTGGAGGCACGATGACATCAGACAGACGCCTTGATATGAGCTATCAGGAGACGGCGGCTGCTCTCAGGGAGCCGTGATCCTGCCGTTATGTTGTGCAGCTAATTCACACGCAACAGTCAAAACATGATGTCCTACTGCATCCACACTGCTGGGACAACATGTGGAATACAAACAGAGCAAAATGGGAATGGGACCCCGTGTAGCTTTTATGAATTCAACTGAAAGCTGAAGGCTCCGCCCCCCTGTCTACTCTGAAATAGCACCACAGTGTGAGAGTGCTGTGGTGGGGTGATGTGGGTGTTCCCTGAGAGCCCTGCAGAGCCACATCCATACACGTCACTAAGTGTCGGGTCAGCTACAATCTGACCCCCCCCAGCATCCGCTGACCACATCATGCACACGGTCAGCTGCTGCAGTGGGAGCTCATCACAATAACGTGTCACAGGCCGGCTACAGCTTGTTCCAACAGATGTTCTCTGCTTCGCTCCCCCCACCTCCACGCCACCCCCCCCTCCTTTATGCCAGGACAATTTGGGCCAATCCCCCGCTGTTAAACACGCTCCCAGAGGCACGAGGCCCAATCCAACACGTGGCTGGAGGTGGACTGGTGCTCAAAGCAGCCTAAACTCTGAGTGGGATTTTTGTTTTCTTAAATAAATGCAACACCAGTGGGTCATCATCACCTGATTTACACAGACAGACTCTGTATGGACTGCATCCATGAGTGCTAACCTTTAAATTATAAAAGCCTCCTATTTTAAGTAGCATGCTCTGCACTGATAAAGTATTCTTTGTTGCATTAGTTTAAAGTTTCCACCTGGAAACTTGAATACGCAGTTTGAGCTCCACTCGTGCAGCCGTAGCACGGGTTATATATAAATCTATCTGCTATGGCTGATGTACCCTGTTAGGAGAAAACAGCTGTAGCCTTTAAGGATGTTTTCTCCCTTTATAACAAGTTTCCAGAGTTGATCTTGGAGCTGTACTCACAGGGCCGTAGGTTTGGTTGCTTCTTTGAGCAAACAGCCAAATATAATAACGCTCCATGAAACGCAGCTTTCTGTTAGTGCACAGAGGCTGAACCACACAGTCAATCCCTCATATACTTCAAGGTGCAAAATGTTTTCTCAGTTTTTATATACAATAGAGAAATACTACTGTATTGTACTGTATAAATACTACTGAATGAAATCTGAACATAGCTCTTGGGACTTGGATCGTGTGGTTCTGTCAGCTCAGAGTCACTTCTACTTAGAAAATACAAGGTTTTTGTTCATTCACAGGAAATGTCCTATATTTTCACTGTGGACCTTTTTTATTCTAAAGTAGACAGGCAGATAAAACTGGAACTTTTCTGTCATTAAATGGTTTAAATTGTTTTGTTGTAACAGGAATGGCCAACAGTTACAGTTACCAGTCCAAAGCTGTCCACTGGAGACCATCTGTTTGAGACCCACGTCCAGGATCGATGCCTCACCTCCACTTATTCAGTCGCTGAACTGGACCTGACTTCTGTCTTTGTGGGAACATCTTCAGTGGAATTATCTGACATAACTTTCCGTGTTGTACAACAATGATTATACAGTTATTTCGTCATCATTTCAGCTGCTATAATAGAAGAATTTCCCACATGTGGGATGAATAAAGTATTTTAGATCCCGCTGTAGTAAACGGAATCATCATGTGACGTTTCTGGACCGACTCTTCATTTTTGAGCCCCACAGGTTGTTGCCACCTGGTCCGCCTCACCAACTATGTCTCCAACCATCAGAGGACCTTATCATATTCTCACTGCTATTTCAAACTGTACATACAAATCCAGCCTTGAAACTGAGCCTTTTGCAACAGTTTGCTGTGTGGCTCACTTAATTTGTTCAAGTAAGGATGTTAGTTTTTGGAAAAATATAAAGAAACTTATTCCTTCAAAGGCTTCATATACAAACCAAAGGAAACTGAGCCAAGCTACATAAACATTAAGAACAAACTGAAACTGAGAGAAGCAAAGAGGAGACTGTGTGAACAGCAGCATGCAGGAGCACACTGGTATGGCTGCCAGCTGCTGCCAGCACAGGACTGACCTGTGCTTAGGGGAGCACACAGCAGCCTGATGAGTGTTTGCAGAGGGCTCTCCCACATCCTCTCTTTACAATGGGGTCGACGTATTAGGTCAGAGACGGCAGATGCTGAGGAGCAGCAGGGATACACTGTGGGAATAATGGCTCTGCAACAAGGTCCTCAGTTTGAACTCGAGGCCCCCAAAATAAGCAGAATGCATGAGAGGGAAACTCTCACTGTGTTCCAGTAAACAGCCCTGGTTAGGTCACATTGGCACCCAGGAATAGCAGTGTAACCGTAGACAGACAGGTCTGGTCACGCCAGCCCGGACGTGTATGCGTTTGTCGCCTATAAACAGAACTCACACGGAGGAGAGGAAGTGAGGACTCAGCACTGAGAGGCTGGAGACAGCAGGTGCTCTGTGTGCGGACTCACAATCCTCTGCTGTGTCCCAAAGGTGTTTGGAACACCTGGGCTTAACCAGTTTACCTGCCAGTACTGTTTGTTTCACTTCTTTAGGATTTTGCAATTTGCCAGCACAACTAGCAGCTACCCACCAGAGCAAACGAGTTAACGATGATAAACTAGCAAGAGCTCAATTGAAGTTGATTTTTGTAAAGAAATAATTGTTTCATATATGCCGTATTTTGAATAACCTCATAGAAATGAATAGGAAGCCAGAGACAATGTGTTTGCGCCATGCAGGTTGGCACTTTGCACACAAAATGACTCATTTGCGCAGTTTTTAAATAGAGTTTGGTGACAGAAACGGGTAATGGCAGCGTACACACCCACAGCGCGGCTGCTTGGTGGTGGCTAACCTGCGAGCTCAGCATGGAGTTACCCTGCTCCATCTCCCCGAACTCCGTCACCTTCCTGCGGCTCCACAAAGCCCCGGGCACCGACTCAAAGCACGGGAAACGCTTCAAACGAACACGCGGTGAAATCACGACAACTTACTTTAACTCGTGCGGCTGAAACTCTGCCGTCCCTCCGCCGTTTTCATCGCTCGAGGTCCTTTAAATAAAAGCCACGTGTTTTTGTCCGTTTGTCTGGGTTTTATTGCGGAACAATCCCGCGCGTGTATTGGGGTGCGGTGCAGACTCCAGTATACTCTGCAGGAGCTGTCCGTGTGTCCACGCTCACTGAAGCAGCAGTCCACAGTCACCGGGATCTTTGTCCATTGTGTGCCTCCTCCCCACGCGTCTGTCCGCGGAGTGCTCCTCTGCTGCCGGGGCTCCTGTGAGTAACAGCTGGCTCACAGTCATGCCTATGCCCGCCCCGCGGAGAGAGCCGGGCTGTCAGGGAGCGGACACCGGAGAGGAGGAGGAGGGAGGTGGAGATCCGGAGTCAGAGACAGGGGGGCCAAAGTGGAACGATAGAGAGCAACAATGTGACTGATCCATACCGCGGATTTATTGATTATGCAACCTGACTGTAGGTCTGTAGGGGCGCCAGCAGAGCGGATTCTAACTGGAAAAGAAAGCAGGTCGACCTCTCTCTCATATCTCAGCTTAATCACTGAAGAACAAAGGTCAAGCCCCGCGTATTACCAGCCATAAAACGGAGCTCCTCAGGCACATCAGCCTCTGCTGCAAACACTACGGTCCTGTGGGCTTTTATTAATTACTGAGCATGTTTATGCCAGATGCCTGACCCACTGAGCGTGGAAACACGTAGGAAAATCCTCCAGGTAAATTAAGGTGGACTTATTCCCCCCTTATTCAATTCAGTTTTATTTATACAGCGCCAGCATCAGTCAATCATATACTGTAAGCTAGAGCCTACGATAATACAGAGAAAATCCCAACAATCACATGACCCCCTATCAGCAAGCACTTTGGTGACAGTGGGAAGGAAAAACTCCCTTTAACAGGAAGTTACTGTTTAGTTTTTTGTATTCCCATTCAAAATAATCTTTATTCATCTTCCCGCAGGCCTTGGTCCAGCCACTCAGCCCACACACTGAAACAAGCTGTCTATTTGCCCCTTGAACACAGATGATGCAGGAACATTCAAACATCTGTCCTTTAAATAAATTAACCCGTCACAGATTTTTATAGTTGTCTGTTAAAAGCACAGCCTGCTCAGCACCTCCCAATCTA
>NC_141357.1:527278-684778 GCF_057382095.1 Aulonocara sp. 'chitande type north' Nkhata Bay | reverse complement strand
GCCATCCAAGATCTTATATCTAAAATACAGTTAAAAAGGGCATCCATTGGTCCGGTGTCATCAGGAGACACGGAGATGTACAGCTGCGTGTCGTCAGCGTAACTGTGGAAGTTCACTCCATGCCTCCTGATGACACCGCCGAGAGGCAGCATATACAAATTAAAAAGTACAGGGCCTAGAACCGACCCTTGGGGCACACCTCATGTCATTCTATGGATCTTAGAGGAGCATGTATCCATACTCACCATAAAAGTTCTGTCTGAGAGACAGGAAGTGAACCAGTTGTGTACAGCACCAGAGAGGCCCACCATGTGTTTCAGTCTGTTTAAAAGAATAGCGTGGTCTACTGTATCAAAGGCTGCGCTTAGATCCAGTAGCACCAGCACTGAGAGCTTTTGGGCGTCCCAGTTACATCTAAGATCAGTTAAAACCTTTAGGAGAGCCGTCTCTGTGCTGTGGTTCACCCTAAATCCAGACTGGAATATCTCCAGGATCTGTCTATCATTGAGAAAATCAGTAATCTGAGTAAAAACAAGTTTTTCTAAAATTGTACTTAAAATGGTGAGTTGGATACAGGTCTGTAGTTTTTAAAATCATTACAATCCAAACTGCTCTTCTTCAGAAGGGGCCTCAGCACCGCCATTTTACAGGCAGCAGGGAAGACACCCAACTGAAGAGAGCAGTTCATCATGTATAAAAGCTCAGCTTCTATGGGAATGTGGCATTAACGCTACATCAGTGAAGAACCAGTTCTTTATGAACCAAACATAAAGTTAGTGACCACAGCCTGACGACGATGGCTCTGTATGGCTGCACCTCTGCACACCTGCTGTTCAGGTACCCTTTACTCCCACTGCTAACTAATGTGACGGTTGGTGTTAAGGCAGTGCTCTCACCCTCAGGCAGGGGCAGCAGGGTGATGGCTGTGCTTAGCCGTCCACTCCCCAAGCTCACCAAGTGGGGGCGCTCTGCTTGGAACTTCAGCCCCTTTCCAGTCTCGATCAGGTCCAGCGGGGTGCTCTGCAGACAAACATTAACAGTGTGTGATGACTGTTTTTGGCACATTAAATAAACATCGGTCATGTGATTTAAAAGCATGCTCCTCGCCTCATGCTGCATGTTCTCTATCGCAAGAAGGGATTCTGATTGGCTGCTAGAGGTGTAATTAATTATACAAAATGCCATTACCATTCCATCTTTGAAGCGTCGGTATGTGTGGCCATGTGAAAGCACGGCAGCGTGCTGTGTTAGCCTGACAGAGCCAACCGTCTGTACCTCTGAACCCGAGGAGGTCACGCCGTGGCGTGTGTGTGGATGATAAAGTGCTGTGACTGGGACCTAACGGGAGATTGTTTCTCGTCCATTAGTCAAACTAATTGGTTTTGCACGTCACATAAAAGCACAGACGTGCAGCATCACAGGGGGCGGCCACAGAGGAGAGATGGCTCTTTTTGTTGCTTCACTCAGAGCCACAGAGGAGGCTGCTGTGGCTGTTTACATCATCCTCTGAGGGAGGTGTGCGCGTCGTCTTCCCATCACAGCTCAGGCTGAAGCGGCTCCGTGCGCTCAGCTCGGCGAGGGGGAAGGGACGTCACCATGGCAACAGCGCTCCACAATTAAGAGACACGAAGCTGCTGGAGGGCGTTTGGCGAGCAAACCTGTGATGAGCACTTCAGCGCAGCGCAAGTGTCTTCTGCTCTGTAACCGTTAGCAGCACGGAGGCCTGACTGAGAGGCAGGAAAGCGCTCAGGCTCGATAGACGAGTTCTCACGGGACAAACCGAAGCTGTTGCGTGGAGCTCTTAGCTCGAGTTTTTCTGATAAACTCCCATGATGGAGAACTTCCTGCTCTGGTTCCCACGCTTTCTCACTGGTGACCCTGTGCATGGATAAAAATTCAGGTCCTGCTTTGTTTGTAGTGGTCAACATATTTGATGCACTGTTTGTTTAAAAGCATCTTTATTTCCCATTGGCTCATACATGTTCATGAAGGCCTGTGCAGAAGGATGTGCGGCTGTTTGGCACTATGTTTCTGTTCCAGTGTCATGATCAGCCTCGTGCACAGGAGCTGTAAATCTCGTAAGCGTCCCCGCCTGACATTCTTCTTCTCTTTGTCTTATTTTGGTAAATTGAACATTTTTCACTTCCTGCCTGTGTGTGTTTCCACTGTGTTCATTAGTTCATCCCAAACCTAATTACTTCTTTTCGTGAACTACATGTGACTGCATGAAACTGTGGGAGAAGTGATTAAGTGCATGGAAGCTGATGTTGGGCAAAGCCAGCACATCATGCTTTCATGATTGAACACATTAACTTGTCTGAATGAGTGTCGGTCCACAACACTGTCCTTCACTGCACACAGAGTTAGTTTGAAGTCCCAGACACTGGGACTGGAGCAGTCCCAGTGTCTGGGACTTCAAACTAGCACAGGTGGAGCACAGGTGGAGCACCTGTGCTCCACCTGTGCTCTACCTGTGCTGACAGGCAGCGTCTGACGTTGTTTTCACGGCTCTGTGGCAGCTCCAGTGTTGAAGGAGCTGCAGGAGTGTGGAGGCATTTACTGGCATTGATTTGCATTTTCAAACACTGCTGTGTCTGCATCTTTGTGTCCCACTTATGAGGCTGTGTGTTGTTTTTTTCATTCTCAGGACGAGACGAGTGACTCGCCGTCCTCTCGGCTGGTTAGCTAGCCAGGCGTGTCCTGATAGGATTATCTGATGGCGGGGGTCGGTGGGTAGAGTGGGGTCAAGTCTAAGAGGATTGCTGAGATAGAGGGCATCTTGCTTACGGCACTGGGAGAGCTTATACTGGGAGTGATGGGATGAGAGGGGTGGAGTCTGCAAGATGGCTTATCTGCTGTGTGCTGCTGCTTCCATGTGGAGCTCTCAGCTTCCTGCCTGCATGTGCAGGACACACTGTGATGTAATCTAAGAAGCAAATATGTACTTCGTCTGTACATTAGTGAAGCTGTTGTGAGGTACCGCTGCTATCAGCAGACGTCCGCTCATTATATGGTCACATGTTTATTTGGGGGATTTTAAATGGATAACCTTGTTTACGTCTCTTTGACTTATTGATTTCTTTACTGCCTTTGAAGAGATGAATTCACTACAGGATCACTTTGTCACAGCAAATTCAACTAAAAATGACAAATCAAAAAAGTATCATCAATATCATCAGATGTTGGATTAAACTCATAAAATCTCTCTCAGCTCAATTTAAATAGCAGAAAAACATTTTTTCAACTGTGTTCAAAATATTGTTTCCTGGTTTTTGCTCATTTTTCTGTGAATTAACAGAATTAATTATTGTAGAAATGTGGAGACTAATGCCAACTTGTCTGAAAGGACAGTTCGGTTTCATTTCATTGCCGTGTCCTCTTGGAGTGATGATGAACGGTCCTGCACATAGTGGCTGCAGCCTCTGCAGGCGTCTCTGTGAAACACCAGTTTCCTCTCCAGCAACAAAGCGGTTATTTGCACTCATCAGCTTTGTTGCAGAGACTTTAAGGAAAGAGGAGTCACACCGTGCTAATATCAGGCTGACACCCCCCAAACCAGGAAGTGAAATTCAGAAGTATAAGAAGCTGTTTTGCACAGGTGGGTGACATCGGCCCAGCAGCAATCTGCTGCTCAGTTTGACTGAGATATCTGCTGTGACGACTGTTTAAACAGAGATCGGCGTTCACGCTGCTGTGCTGAGCTGGGTGCTTTTGAAGAAATAAGAGATGAGTTTCTTGGTGGATGCTCACATTAAACATAACCAAAGTTTGAAATAATGTACAAATAACTGGGAGCCAAAAGCTCAGCCTTACACTGCTCATGGATCTTTATGATGTCATACAGAGCAGATATGAGGGGCAGCAGCCAGGCCCAGTGTGAGATACATGAGGAGTATTTTGAATGTCAAAGCTTCTGAAAAGATCTGCAGATGAAGACGAGTTCCCTTTAAACGTCTCTCATGTCTGCGGAGCACGTCTGCAGGAATCACTGAAGTTTAATCTCTAACTGGATATATGCACAGAAAAAAAGGAAAGAAGAACACCCCCCCCTCCTTAATGCCTGCAGGATTTTTAGAAGCAGCAGGTGTGAAGCACAGACATCTAATCTGCGAGTCTGTCTAATTACTGCTTTACCCTCGCCAACATATGTGCTGCTGGAGCCGACCTCAGTGACACGGCAGCCTCTGTGCTTACGCTCCGTGGAGTCTCCATGCCAGGACACCGTCCCATCGCCCAGTGTGCCGACATTCAACATCAGAGGACGTCAGACGACGAGAGCGCCCTCTGTGTGTTTTTAAGAAGCTGCCACGTCTAGAAGAACGGTGTCCCAGGCCACATTACAAAGACTCCGACTCTAAACGGTCTCAATGCATCTCTGGCCTTAACAGCGACTAATAAATATGGCTAAATGAAGACTTTGTTCAGCAAGTGATCGCATCTAGAAAATGGCACTGAGGCTGTATGGTGTAATCTAATTACTACTTAAATGATTATGTTCTTGTGCTTCAAGTTCTTCAAAAACAAAAACAGTCTTTAATGCTCCCTGGAGCTACAGGACACAAATGTGCTCATTCAAAACTATCAAGTGTTTGGACTCTTCATGCTCACTCCTGTAATTATTGACCTTATTATTGACGTCCTCACCAAAAAACACAGTCCAGCTCGTTATGGCACAGCTGAACCCTGAGCACAGCGCTATGAATGATGCATAAATGACATGGGTTTGCCTCTGTTACTTCTTTGTATGTTAGAAGCCCCAGTGATGGATACTGCGTTACTGTTTAGTCTCCGATCGGTGCGCTATTTGAAGTCGTGCAGTGATGTGAAGTAAGGACTTCCCACAGGTGTGTTAAACCTAAAGTAACGAGCCCGTTTTACGACGTACAGATATTCGTGTAAAACTGTATGGAGTGAAAGGAAACAGTTGTCAGAAAAAACTACTCAAGTAAAGTACAGATTAAAAACAAAGTTCTACTCTGCACTTGCACTTATTTCCCAGCTCTGGTTGTTTGTGGTTGGACGCTGTGGAGCTCCCACTGTAGGTCACAATGATAACACTGGATCTCAAGGTTAGTGTGGAGGTAAGGCGTCTACTTCTGTCTAACGTGCATGACACTGAATGAACCAATGAACAAAAATAAAACTCTGACTGACTCTTATTTCCATCTCACAGCACACACACACACACACACGCACACACACATTTACCTGTAACACCTGGTGAGTTTGCCGTCCACACTCCGGCATGTTCCTGTTCAGGCGGTCCATATCCACTGAGCTGTCCACGGCTCCCTGCGACACATGAAGATCCTGAAAGAGGAAATGAGAACATGAGTAACAAACGTCGTCACGGCTGAGCTCATTTCTCAAACGTTAAAAAAAGGGAAAAACATTTCTGTTTTTGGAGTCCATGTCTAAGTAAAAGCTAAAAGCTTAAAAAGGTCCCAGACTCACACTTTGTTTCCACTACAGTTCATGAAAGTCTGAGCGCGCGTGTCGGGAATCCCCATCCCAACTCTGCCCTCACACTAATGCCTCTATAGGTGTGATTCATACTGTCAGCACACACACACACACACACACACACACACACACACACACACACACACACACAACAGATGGTAACAGATGGTTTAACACACACATTTAAACCTCTTGACACATTGACTGGAAATCTCCTCAAACACACACTCATCACATTTTATTCACGTCATTTTTGGGGTATTTCCATCAAGTCAGCACAGGATGGATGTGTATAAATAACGCTCCGTGTCTATATTAGTGTATGTGTTAGACACTGCAGTCATTATGTGAGAAGCACAGAAAACCACACAGGAAAGGTTAGAAAACACATAATTATCCCAGAGTCTACAGAGCCAACCAGAGTCGTATGCAAGCCTAAAATGTTGTGCGTGATACGCTCTGCCTTCAGGATAACAAAGCACTGCTGCATTATCAGCGTGTTTGCTCTCCTGACAGACTGCGCAGCCTCGAGCGAGCCATAAAAACAGTAAATCACAAAACAGGCAGAAAATAAAAATAGCAAAGAGCTCTCAGCAAAGAGCTTTTGTGTAAAAAAAACAAACTCCTTTTTGAGCCTGAAGAAACACTTTGTTCCTCTTTTCTTGTTCGGTGAGAGGAACCAAGCAGCGTTTAAGTGTTCACCTGTCAGTGGTTGGCTCCAAATATAACCACTACCTTTCTCCAGTTGTCCAGCAAATGCATCGCCTGCATGGCACCACGCTGCTCCAGACTGACCGACCCAGCAAACCCAGCAGGGACTCGACTGTGAGCGGGACACCTGTGGCACTGCTCGTGACTTTAGCTTCTTCAGACTGTCTTTTTGTCCTGATCGTGGTCTTTTGTTTAAAGCTTCCCTTCACATAAACTCCCATTCAGAAGGTCAGACCTGTTGCTGCTTGCTCCACTAAGCGAAGACCTACATTCCTGACTGGCAGCACCAAAGTTGAAGATAGCAGGTAGATGAGTGTGTGTGTGTGTGTGTGTGTGTGTGTGTGTGTGTGTGTGTGTGTGTAAGCAATGATCAAAAGAACGGAAGAAAAAAGCAGAGAGTGAAGAATAATGTTTTGAAGTTGTCGAATCATAAAAAGTGGGGATGACTGTAATTATGCAAATATACCGTAATCCCCGACTGAAGAAGCACGAATAGAACAAACAGAGCGTGAAGAGCAGAGTACGGACACGCAGTCTTCAGTCCCACTTGAAGACACAAACGATGGCTTCTACATCACAGAAGTATAGGTGCATTATTCTGTGCAAACGCATAAGCTGCTAATGAGACTACGTCCAACCACGTCCACAGCACTGGGGTCAGGGCCTGCTGAAGAGGAGCTGCAGCCAGCAGTTTCTGAGCTAAAGCTGTGAGGAAGAATCCCAAACGTGCTGCTGGTTATGTGGAGGACGGAGTGCTGCCAACTCACTGTGCAGGTAAAGTGAATGCAGCCAGTGATAACTGTGCAGAACACACCGCTGAGCAGCATGCATGAGCTAAAGGTTTTTCTGTTTGGTATAAGTATCAGAATGACTTCATTCTCTGTAATGTAACATGTTACTTTCTCATTAGTTACCCTGTAATGTAACATGTTACTTTCTCATTAGTTACCCTGTAATGTAACATGTTACTTTCTCATTAGTTACACTGTAATGTAACATGTTACTTTCTCATTAGTTACCCTGTAATGTAACATGTTACTTTCTCATTAGTTACCCAGTAATGTAACATGTTACTTTCTCATTAGTTACCCTGTAATGTAACATGTTACTTTCTCATTAGTTACCCTGTAATGTAACATGTTACTTTCTCATTAGTTACCCAGTAATGTAACATGTTACTTTCTCATTAGTTACCCTGTAATGTAACATGTTACTTTCTCATTAGTTACCCAGTAATGTAACATGTTACTTTCTCATTAGTTACCCAGTAATGTAACATGTTACTTTCTCATTAGTTACCCTGTAATGTAACATGTTACTTTCTCATTAGTTACACTGTAATGTTACATATTACTATCTCATTAGTTACCCAGTAATGTTACATATTGATTTCTCATTAGTTACACTGTAATGTAACATATTTTCTCATTAGTTACCCTGTAATGTAACATGTTACTTTCTCATTAGTTACCCTGTAATGTTACATATTACTTTTTCAGTAGTTACCCTGTAATGTAACTAGTAACTGATTACTATAGTGAACAGCTGGTTAGAGTTCAGGGAACATAATGTTTGTTTCATCCTTCCTCTGCACAGGTGCAAACCATCTCAGGTGCTGATACATTCCTGTTTCTAATCCTGTCCATTCTGGTCACCATCTCCAAACCACACCTCAGAGCAGGTCATGTTACCATGTCAACCTTAACTTTCTTTGTGTCAGAACTGGACACTCGTCTCCACCCTGCCTGAACTTTCTTCTTCACCTTTCTCATTTAAAGCCATCCACCTTCACCACCTCTCACCCTTGTACCTTAGCTGTTACAGATGTCTCTCTCTCATTCATACACATGTAACCTGTCATGTTTTTGAAAAAGAAAGTTAAGTACAAAGCTGTGTTAACCTGTCCATCCGGCCCCACCTCCTCTCCTTGCCATCACATGACTAACTCATTTATATGTTCAATTTCCGTTTCTGTTTTTCCTATTTCCGTTTCTGTTTTTCCTATTTCCATTTCCGTTTTTCCTATTTCCATTTCCGTTTTTCCTATTTCCATTTTCTTTTTTCCCCATTTCCGTTTTTCCTATTTCCGTTTTTCCCATTTTTGTTTCTCCTATTTCCGTTTTTCCTATTTCAATTTCCTTTTTCCTCATTTCCGTTTTTCCTATTTCCGTTTTTCCTATTTCCGTTTCCGTTTTCCTATTTCCATTTTCTTTTTTCTCCATTTCCGTTTTTCCTATTTCCGTTTTCGTTTTTCCCCTTTTTGTTTTTCCTATTTCCGTTTTTCCTATTTCCATTTTCTTTTTTCCTCATTTCCGTTTTTCCTATTTCCGTTTCCGTTTTTCCTATTTCCGTTTTCATTTTTCCTGTTTCCGTTTTCATTTTTCCTGTTTCCGTTTTCATTTTTCCTGTTTCCGTTTTCATTTTTCCCTATTTACGTTTTTTGTTTTTCCCCGTTTCTCCTATTTCCATTTTTCCCTATTTCTGTTTTTGTTTCTCCTATTTCCGTTTTTCCTATTACCATTGTGTTTTTCCTATTTCCGTTTTTCCTATTTCCATTTCCGTTTTTCCTATTTCCGTTTTCCGTTTTTCCTATTACCGTTTTCCGTTTTCCCTATTTCCGTTTTTCCTATTTCAGTTTTCTGTTTTTCCTATTTCCATTTTTGTTTTTCCTATTTCCTTTTCCGTTTCTGTTTTTCCTATTTCCTTTTCCGTTTCCGTTTTTCCTATTTCCATTTCCGTTTTTCCTATTTCCATTTCCGTTTCCGTTTTTCCTATTTCCATTTTCGTTTCCGTTTTTCCTATTTCCTTTTTCATTTTTCCTATTTCCATTTTCGTTTTTCCTATTTCCGTTTTCTTTTTTCCTATTTCCGTTTTCATTTTTCCCTATTTCTGTTTTCATTTTTACCCTTTTTCCATTTTTGTTTTTCCCATTTCTGTTTTTCTTTCTCCTATTTCCGTTTTTCCTATTCCCATTGTGTTTTGTGTGAACAAGCTGTTGCCACTAAGAACATCCAGTTCACAGTAGTGATTTAACAGGGACGCTCTGATAAAGACCCCACACAGACCATCACAACGACCGACAGATGAAACCTCATCAGCGATGAAGAGTGAACACTGATCGTCTCATTAAGTTAATATTCTACTGAGTGCTGGTATAGATGTGGATGTTAATCTGACAAGTACACAATAACACAGTCATGCTGTTATTGAGCTCAGCCAATCACAACACTGCGAGTCTTCAAATAAAATACGACAGAAAATGTGGAAAAGTACAACAACGTATCGTCATTTACTTAGATTCTGACAAGATTTCCTGTTTCGTTGTTACATTTTCTGCTCTCCATTTAAATGCCACTGTGGAGCATGGTGTTAGCTCCCTCCACTTCAAAGGCCATTTCTCTCAGACCGTGAGATGTGGGGGGGACACAACAGCGGCTTTTCTTTCTCTCGAACTCTGAGTGGAAACACAAAGAACTCTCCATCTTTCGATCCCTCACTCTTCCTCTCATGCCAGGACAGAAAGGCTGACATTGTTTTCTGATGAGCAGATATAGCTCTCACACATGAGGGAATCTGGTTTTTGATGAGGTTGTAAAAAGTGGGGGAGGGAAGCTCCCCAAATAGCTGGAATACAAAAGTGTCAAAGCATTCACAGCATGCCAAGTAGATGGAGGGTAAAAGTATGAAATAGGTAGACGACATGCCGATACATAATAGATGAGAAAAAAAGAAGGTAAAATACAGCAACGCTGGAGACGAGCTATTTTCACACTGCAGAGTTTGGCTGTGAAAGAGTTCGTCCTCTCGGGGGTGCAACTAACAATCTAGCTGAGAATGGTGGCGCTAAAAATATGGCCAGGTTTACCAGTATCACTCAGTACAGTGTGGCTAGTAGCTAACTCAACAACAGTCTGGGCTCCTCTCCAACAAACGGATGATTTAAACAGTCTGGGCCTTCTCTGAGAATGCAGAGATAATCAGGAATGTGAAGACTGACAAAGGTGAGGGGGGCTTTATGCTCATCAAAGGACAGCGTCCATCCAGCACTCTGTTAGCCTAACATCACGTAGCAGATATTACTCTATGAACAGACCCGCGCTCATTTCATCCAATAAAAACAATTTCCCTGTGGTTATGAGCCATAGATCAGACGTCTCTGACAGGTTTTTCGCTCTCTGCTTCTGTGTTACAACACTTGATCTCTCCACTTAAAAGAAATATGATACATTTCATTAATTGTGCTGTTTCAGTTTATTGAGTTGACGAGCTCTTGAAAGACATTAGTATTTATTATGTCCATTAAACACAAAATTGCAACAAAATGGGAAATGATACAAAAAATTGTTGCTTTCTGTCAGTAGTTGTTTTTGTTGGTTTCACATTAGCATTAGCTATTTTAATGCTAAAGCTAATAAAGGTTAGTCAAAGCAACAACAACAAGCTGAAGGCTAAAAGTGAGAGAACGATGCAAACATGTTTTTATTCTTTCATCTCTGTGCACTATGGGGCGCCGTTTATAAAGTGAAACATGCTGAAATTAACAGCAACATTTATCCACATTTAGCTCAAAACCTTACAAAAACATATTTTTTCGAGTAATTTTTTACAACATTTAGTAAAATATTTGTAACTTTTCATCAAATGTTAAATGTTAAATCTAAATGTTAAATATTAAATCTAAATATTATATTTAAATCTAAATGTTAAAAGTTAAAATGTTACGAGACGGTTGGCAACTCTACTAACTAACCTTATGAACAAAATAAAGTTCAACATCAGTAACATAGCACCACCCAGCTGTATAGAAACCCCGTCATGCTAGCTAGCACGCAGTACGAAAAAGTCAGCATAACAAAAATAAACTCCACCTAAACTTGATTTATATCTGACACAGACTGCAGGTCATAACTTCTTACCTGAAGTTCACCTGACACTCGCACCGGCGGCCGCCTCGGGTCTCTCCTCCTGCCTCCCCTCCTGCCTCCCCTGAATACTTGATACTTGAATACCTGTTACTGAATCTGTGGAAGCTCCGCGATGCCACCACACGAAGTAACGAGTAACGAGCCTATCTAAATCCCAGTAACGAGTAACGCGTTCATGATTTTGGCATAATAACTAGTTACCGTGCTCGTTACCACAATAATAACGTAGTTACTGTAACGCGTTACTTAATAACGCGTTAGTCCCAACACTGGTGAGGACACCTCGAGCCCTCTGTTTGGGTACTGGACGTTACAATGTTGTTTCTTTAACAATGTGATTACCTGCTGTTTGTAGCAGGCAGCAGCAGTTAGGAGTAAAGTCCCCTAACCCGTCTGTAGGACCTTTCTACAGGTGTTTAAGCTACATCTGTACTTCAAGGGTAACTTTATTAAAACTAATGTGAAGGAATGCCAAGCAGTTGATATGGAGGTAGCGAGCTAGCAAATGATATAAATTGTTCTCACCACTCAGTCTTCTGACCACAGCAGGACTAAGCTAATCAGTTCTGCCACATCAGTGTAGGACCTGATTTCAATAAACACATTCATTAGGGGAAAAAAACAAACTGCAATGGAAACGGACAGGATGTCTGACTCAAGAGGAAACTGAGTATAAAATGAACACTTCTGTCTGATGTCATGCTAAGAGTGGGAGGAAGCTGTTTTTAAAGTAGTTGTTGATACGTTCTTGTCGAATGGTGCGTTACACATGCTAAAGTCAGAATAACGCTCTCTCACTGACTTAAAGACCCTGTTTTCAGATTTAAACCCAGAGGGTGCAGAGACTGACACCTGCCTTTGATTCTAACTACACTGACAGCTCGTGCTACACACAGCAGGTTGGATCATGTGTTTGAATGTGTTGGCTTGAGAAGAGATGCAGTCTGTAGCCACAGGCAAGACACTGTGCTGAAGGGAAGTTTATGATCACGTGTTGAAATGCTGGAAACAGCAACAGCACATAAATGAATGGAGGGGAAGGAGTGCAGGTGTGCCACAAACATCCTTACAAACACACCTGGTCGCTTTGATGACAAAGTATCCAACACCACAGTAAAGACAGCAATAATCCCATCCAGTCCTTACTCCTTAAGCAGCTGTGCTCTGTAAACCAAACTCTTTTCATAATCTGAGATCAAAACTCGCTTTTTGTTCTCTGACCTACAAAAGACTTCTCCAACATCTTTATGCATGCTGCACACAGCTATATACCACTGCTGCCTCCGCTCAGAGGTAATGTCAGGTACTTTTGATTGTGAACTTTACCAACACATAATAATAATACTCAGTTATTTACTCAGCATGTTGTTGTGTCACCAGTCCTACAGCCTTGACAAACAGCTCATTTTTGCACTAAACACGGATAAACAATTAAATTATTTACCTCCTGCTAATGTTCGACTAACAGGTTCCAGTGTGGGCTGGACTGGACCTACAAGATTAACACATAACACACTTATGATATACTGTAATACTGGCTCATTTATATAGTGCTAGATCACAGCAATAGTCACCTTTGACCTCTATGCCAATTACAAAGAGGAACATATAATACTGTTTCATTCGTTTACGTCTGCCCTCTCAGTGACAAGCAGCCTGCTGTAAAACAGACGAAATAAGGAGCTTGGAAAGAAAAGCATCTGGACTTCTTTACGTTTGTTGAAGACGTTTCATCGAGATGCTTCTTCAGTTCAGTGGTGGAGAGTCCCAGATTTAAGCCCTATGGGAGTGTCCCCCCAGGAGGGTCATGCACCCCCTGTTGGTCCTCTGTCTAATCACAGGAGCCAAGGTGTGAAAACAGGTGTGGGTCACAATCAGCCAAGGTTTCAGGTGAAACCTAGCCCCGCCCTATCATGTGACTTACTGAGGTCAGACAGCTCAGGAAGTGAGTGGGCGTTTGAGCCCATAATGAATATTCCACTTGTATAAAAAGCTGACACTGTTATGTGCTGAGGGTGGTGACCAGTGTAAATCCTGTGTGAACATAACAGCACACATGATTCTGGTTTCCCAGAGCTGTGGGCTCCAACAGCCAGAGGACGGAGCCCATCGGGGGCCTGATGGACTCCGTATGAGATGAACGAATGAGGGCAGATGAGGAGCAACGTGAGGAAGAGATAGCAGGATGTCATTTCTCTCAAGCCTCTATCTTGTTCAGCCAGCTGCCACAGCGCAGCTCTGCTTCTGTCTTCTGGGCTCTGATAATGGAGTCAGCTGGCTAATCCTCCCCCTGCAGGGATATCCTTCCATGTCTTCTCTGTCTCTCCACCTTCCTTCACTAGACGCTCTCTTAATCATCTTTCCTTCTTAGAATGCTCTCAGGTTGCCCCTGGCTGCATGTTCTCTCACCTTTTCCTGCGTGGTTTATGCTAACTTTATATGTCATATATCTGAGAAATAATATGAAACAATACCCAGTGCAGTGGTTCTGCATGGTCTCATAAAACCTGCAAAAAGTCATGTTGCAAAATGTAGAGTTGGTTTTAGCAGTCGCATGAAATCGTCCGTCCTCAGGAAACCGGCGCTCCAAGATCACTCATGCCACTTCAAGCTGTTTACATGCTGTGGTGTTTGCTCTGCTGGATGGAGCCCAAGCCAAATGACACATTTTGTTTTTGGAGAGAAACGAAGGGCGGATCCAACGGCAGCATAAATGCTGTATAACAATCTGCAAATCAAGAGGAAAACTCCCTAAAAGGTTGACGCCGGCTCCACCGGACCCTCTTACATAACTGACCTGACCACTGACCATTAGCATCACAACAACAACGACAGTCTGCCTTTGTGGACACATTATGTAACCAGATGTAACGTGACGTCATCTACAAAAACGTAATGAAGAGTCCACTTGAACTCTAGCTGCTCTGTTTGACTGAACAATTGTCCATTTATGCTAACAGGTCAAGCAGCTTTGCTAACTGCTGATAAAAGTGCTAATAAAGACAGAAGAGCACAAAGCAGGTCAGCACAACAGAGCAGACGTCCTGCCTAACATGTTTTTAACATGTGTCTGTACACTGGCACATGTTATGAAGAGGTCTGTAGACATAATAGGTTTTATTTCATAAAACAGACCAGCCTGCACAGGCACCACAGCTCCCACTTTGGTGCTGGCATTCAAACCCAGACCTAAACATAGCATTTACAAGTTTTACAAGGCGATCCTGAATAGCCCTGGTTAGAGGCGTCCATACTTGTGGTGTTTCAGGGCTCGAAGAAACGACCGCTACAAAAGAGCTTCAAAGCGCTCTGACGGCTTCTGGAGCCACCAAACAACACAAAGGCTGAAACACCAGCTCAGTTTACACTCCTTAAAAATACGACACTTTTGGTGATGCAGACAATAAAAGTAATGAACTTTGGTGGTTTATTCAAACAGACTAACAAAAAGAGCTGCTCTGCATTAAAATGATCTCCGCGACTGTCCAAGCTTTACTTCTGAACAAGTAAAGCAGTGTTTGTGATGAAGGGCATGACGAAGGAGTTTAAAGACATCAGCAGCAGGAAGCGTGTGGAAGATAGAGGAAGACAAAAATACACAGAGACGCTTGGTTCTGCTGTCTGAGTGTCACTATATGTAGACTTCCTGTACAGCGAGACAAGCCAAGGTCCACTTCCTGTTGGTGGCACAGGCCAAGGTCGGGGTTAGCCTCTGCTGTGGGACCAGTCTGACCTCAAATATGAAAGTTTGTTATAATTTGGTTGGAGCTGTTTGGAAGAGCCGCTGCAGGGGTAACAGGGATCAAACTGCCTCCACGTGGTAACGATGCTTTTGTTTTTCCTCTTATGCTCACACTGGAATTACGGCCTTCTGCTGCACACGTCTGAAAACCAAAGTACAGATTACACCCGTGTGGGTGCAGAGTTTCTGAGCCTGAAGGTTGTTTACTTGTTTCTGGATTCTTGGTTCATTCACACAAATGAAAATTCACAAAGTGTTGTTCTGTTTTTCCTTGTTTTCATTTCTTTATTATTCTCTTATCTTTGGATGCTTTTTATTGGCAGCAGTTTGAGTTCTCTCTCGTCTTCCTGTTGGTGTTTGCTTAGTTTTCTTCTGAGTGTTAGTTTTACTGTCTCTGTCATCGTCTGATTGTCCTTTGGCATTTTAACTCCTTTCACTTGTGCCTCCCTCCCCTCCGATTGTGTATAAACAGTCCTGTCCTGGTTCTGCTCCTCCAGGAGCTGCCTTTCTTACCCTGGGATCAGCTGTTTTTATCCCTTTCTGTTTGTGGGGTTTTTCCTTGTTGGACTTTTTCTTGGGTTTTTAATCCACGGCTCTGCCCTCCTGTACTGGCCCAGTGACAACAAGTAGCTGGTAGTTTTTACGTAGTGGTGAAAAAGCCTCATGCAAAGGCACTTAGGAGAGCATTCAGTGATGGGCCAGAGCACGGCTGACAGAAGAGTGAATATCAGTCTTACATTCATCCGCGCTCCAAATACATTTTAATGTTACTCAACCAATATTTTGACGTCGAGAATCTGCTGCTGGCAGTTTCTGTAGGCTTCTAGTCGTGGCTGAGAAACGGCTCCAACATGAAAGTTGAACCGAGGCCTTCAAGGTACTTCTTAAAGTAGTGGACCAACTGTTTCCTACAGAGCAGAGATTTCAGCACAGTGTTGGCCACAGTCGATGTGTGGGTAATGTTAGCTCATTTATAATCAGCACAGCCTCAGGTAGAATTATATTCAGCTGTTTCTCTAGAGTTAGATGACATAATGTGTGACTGCAAAGTGAATAACACTTGCTTCGTTTATGAGCACAGTTTCTGCCCGACCTGTGGCAGATACGTCTTCTGTCGTTATTTTTCACTTTGGTCGATAATGTAACCACAGAAATCTCATCTTTGAGTCACTGTTGGCTAAGTTCTGCCCCAAGTGTCATAAATATATTTAAACTGATGACTGTTTATTATATCTGAAAATAATTTAGAAAATAAATTGTCTCACAGGTTGTTCCAGTGCCCCCAAGAGGCCACAGCAAATGCACTTCAGTTTGTGGAAACAGAGTCGTTGCTTTTTCAGTGTTTTTATTGTAAACATGAGGCTCAGTTATCCTAAGCAAAACTTAATCTGCTTAGACAAGCTCCTCGGTGTCCTTTCACTGGTACAGCAGCAGATTTGTTTGTTTTTTAAAATAAGATTTGGTTTGGAAACCAAATGTGTGAGAAACTGGCTTCACAGCCCAGTGTTGTTCAAATCAATGAATCGAAAACAACAACGCTCCAGGGCTGATTTTTTTTTTGCAGAATAAATTCATATTTATCGCTTGGCCAATGGCACGTCCCATTTTTGGTCTAAATGATATTGTTCCACAGATAAAACCAAGCCAAGCGCCACACATATTAAAATGTAAATCTCTGCACACTGAGATCCTGCTGTAGCCCTTGTAGTCTGATAGCGTGCGTAAACACAGATTTATTATTCTGGCATGAAACGCTGCTTGCTGGAGGGACGCCATCATCAGCAGGCAGCTAAACACACCAGCTGTCGTGTGTTACCACAGAGCGGTAAGAACACACGCAGACACACACACAAGTGGTAGAAGATGAGGGCAAAGTGAAAGAGTCTGACGTAGTGCGGCGGCTCTAAATGCTCCGTCATTCCCAAAGAAAACAAACCAATAAAGGTGACGCTATGGCTGCTGCCCCGGTGGGACAAGTGGGACAAGCAAAAAATGAACGCGTGTTCATGCTATAGCTAGCTGCGGCTAGGCTAACAGAAAAACGATGGAGATGTGGAATCAGGGTTAAGTTGTTCTCAGCCTAAAACCAAACTTCAGTCACAGGAATATGAAGGATCCACAACATGAGGCTGCTCACGTGTTTCTGAGCAGCTCGATGTCCACAGTGAAGCTGAAGAGCCCGAGACTGACAACCGCAAAGGGTTTTGGGGATCGTCTCCATTAAAAAAAGCACGAGACACCTGGATGCACAAACAGGGTCTTTATGTCATCGTGCATCTACCAGCGTGCCCTTTGGCACGAACACCATTGTACCAGCTGACGGTGTTGCACAGCCTGATGCTCAGGTGACTGCAGATGATTGCTGGTTACACCGAACAAACAGCAGACATGAAAAACTGTGTTTGTCATCAAAGTGTGAAACTGCATCTCAGCAGCTGTGAGGATCAGAGGGCTGTCATTATCACGTGCACATCTCCAGTGACAGCAGCGATGATACCTCAGGGCATCCGTGTTGTCATTATCCAAACCACTGATCCAGCGCTGCTAAAAGGCAGCTCTGACTAAGGTGCAGAGCTGGACCCACAGCACAGATGACTCAGTGTCTCTGGCTGCTGCTTTACTCCAACGTACGAGTGGAAGCAACTGCAAAACAACACATTTTTTACTTCTTTGAAAAGCGCCCTTGTGTTTGCTGCAGTAAGTTGTTGATTCATTGCCATTGTCCCACCGAGTTTGTCGGCTCATATTTTCCACTTGCTTGCGAGTTGTACAGGAATACTGCACCGGATGCTGGAAAGGTTCAGAGAGCTGAAAGTTTCAGTGAAACAACCGAAACGAGGAGAGAACGTCTTCCATTTAGGGCAACAAGGCTCAGGGATTGGCTGAAGGAGTACAAAAATAGCTCTTAATCTGTGGTCCTCACAGTCACAGCATTGGAATAACAAATTACTGAGGTGCCGTTTCTTTAGGTACACTCTTCTTTAGGTTTCCCACGGGCATGTTCCTGTAACTCCACAGCAAGAAAAAGCTTCCATTTTCAGCATTTAAGACAATGAGAAATTCTCAGCTTTGGAAGCTGTTTGAATTACCAGGAGAGCGTAGCCATGCATGCCTGCTTCACTCAACACAAACAGCTGGTGACTGACAGAGACGGGCTTTTCCACGAACTCCTGATTTCTACAGTTTAGCCCTACACGAACAGCCTGCGTCACACAGCCAGCGGTCATTAAATGACATTATATGACAGTGAAGGCCTCTGCTGAGTGTGGCTGGATCAACATGTGTGCAATGTGACAAGCTTACCTTCACTGTTTTCATCATTTCTTCTGCTTGCTTTAGTGACTTTTAGTCTGTTTCTTCCCACCAAATCAATGCACAGATTGAAACTGGTTGACTAACATAACCAGTTCAAATATCCTGCTGCACGCTCAATCATCCAGGTAAGCAAATCCCAAATGGTTGATTCTGTTCATCTGGATAGTTATAGTTACTGGTCCAAGACGTCACTCATCCAGGTGACGTCTTGGACCATTCTGACTTTTTGGACCATTGATCAATGATCAATGGTTGTTGATCAATGCCAATTTGCATCTTAATGATCATAAGCTGACCTCCCAGCCCATCGTTCCTTCAGTGGGCTGGTTTCAGTTATTGTGTAAATGTCCTGTTTATAAGACTGGAGAAGCCTGCAGTCAGCTGGATGATGATGAAACGTTTGTCCGAACTGAAAACGTCAGAATCAACCTTTTGGAAATGTGATTTTAGCCACATTAGAGTCCTAATAATAATTAACAGAACAGGATGCTCCTCTCCTTCATATTAACACAGACTTCTGCTGCCCAGCAAAGGTTTTAATGCAGTAGTAGAGTATAGTTAAAACATCGTAAGATATTTCTTAGTTTTGATCATATTTATTCTAGTAAACATCTTTTACACTCAGATGCTCTGTGATCAGGATCCTTTTTAGCTCTGATACCTGAGTATCTCGAGTCAGGTATCAGAAAGTAAAATGGTAAATGGCCTGTATTTATATAGCGCTTTACTGGTCCCTAAGGACCCCAAAGCGCTTTACATATCCAGTCATCCACCCATTCACACACTGGTGATGGCAGCTACACTGTAGCCACAGCCACCCTGGGGCGCACTGACAGAGGCGAGGCTGCCGGACACTGGCGCCACCGGGCCCTCTGACCACCACCAGTAGGCAACGGGTGAAGTGTCTTGCCCAAGGACACAACAACTGGGACTGTCGGAGCCGGGGCTCGAACCGGCAACCTTCCGATTACAAGACGAACTGCCAGCTCTTGAGCCACGATCGCCCCATCTGGAGCGCTCATGTCCAAGGTGGAGGAGAAGAGGGGCGCAGGGGGAAGATCAGCGTGGTATTCCTTTGCTCAGTGGCTCTGCTGACTCTTGGCTCAGTGTTTCCCAAAGACAGGCATTCCAGGCTTGTGGGGACAAAGAGGCCCTTTGAACCGCAGTAATCCTCAGGAAGAGGATCGAGAGCGCCGCCGCCTGCTGCAGCGCGCTGGACGACGCACACCGAGGGTCGCACACGCTCAGTGGAGCACAAAACACGGAGCAGAACCACGTATGTGTGGCTGTGAGACTTAAAGCTGTTTGTTTAAAGCACCACAAGTTTGTTGATTTTAGGCATCTTCCCATTGCTTGTTATTTCAGTGCTGCTGTATCGGAACGACCAACATGTTGGTGGAGTCACAGTCGGGCTGGGGCCAATGGATGGTTGGCATGGTTACACAGAAGTGTGTGTGAAAACAGCCCATCCATCAGCTTATCTGACTCAGGGTCACAGAAGGGCCGGAGCCTATCCCAGCTGCCATGGGGCGAGAGCCAGGTAACACTCTGGACAGGTAACCACTGACATGCTCACCATGTTCATTTTATTAATCATAGACCCCACTAGAGTCTGAATGAAGGATGAGGCAGGGTCAGTGGCAGTACTCCAGTACTTTATGCTAACAAGACCTACGTGGATCTGATGACTTACTTTGTATAGTAACACTGTACAAATAAAATGTGCATCAAGTAATCAAATACTAATGTAATCTAAATATTACTGCAGGTAATAATTTTACTTTTAAAGGCAGCTTACACAGTAATGCATCAGTAATCAAACGACTATGGTATTGCACTCCTGGCTCAGTTTTTCTGGAGCATCTAATAAACAGTCTACATGACACCGACATCACAGCCTCACAAACAAAAAGCTTTAATGTCTGAAGGCCGACCCAGAAGCACCACCATCTTTAGGAGCAGGTCCAGACATCTTCCCGTTCGTCACCAGACAAACGCCACACCATGTGTCCGTCCCGCTGCCAGTCACTTCAACACGCATACATTTGCAGTGTCACTCACCCTTCCCTCCCTCGCTTTTGTCTTCGATGCTGTCCTTCACATGCTCACTCAAAACAAAGCTTCAAATCCATCCGGGAGCCGCGTCTTGAAAAGTCCTCCACCAGGCTCACTGTGAGCGAAGAACATTGTTGGTGGTAAACTATGAAAGGAGGGAGTGACACTGAGGGGGTGGAGGCTGGGGTAGGGTGGGGAGGGAAAGGAAGGGCAGCGAGCAGGAGTGGGGGTCTGGAGGCGGTGTGGGATATCCCTTTGAGTCATGGAAACTGATCCAAAGAGCAGACGAGCTCACACACAGCCAAACAGCTCTGTGTCTGTATTGTTCAGTCCTGCAGCCCCGCTCACTGTGAGACGCTCTGGAAACACTGACTGGACGCCCCTCAGTCACTCAGTGGAAAACATGGATAATGTGCTAATGAATGCACACGTTCTCTGTGCACTTTCTTCCCTCCTCACATATTAGATTAAAACAAAGGACTTTCTGTCCTGCATGAAGCAATGAGACATTTCTTTAAACGTGTTCTTAAAGGAGTTTTGCTTCAGCCTCTCACGTCTAATCTCACCTGTAACATGAACAGAAAGCCTCCTTTCACACTGTGGCGTGCAAACGCTGGCTGCTCTGCAGGTATGACAGCTAACGCAACCTGTGTGCAGAGATTATCAACACATCTGAAACTCAGTCCAGTCCTAACTCATGCACTAGCATCAGCTAATGTCTAAAAGAGAAGAGCGACGGCTCGGACTCCACCTGCCTATAAAAAGCAGATATGGACATTTTTAAACCGCACGCGTACGTCCTGTTTATTCTCCTCACTGCTTTCACATTAAAGTTTCATGTTGAGATCTCAGACACACCCTTCAGCATCAGAGAGCCTCACATAGGCAGGTGAAAGAGAGGAGCGCCACGAGCTCATCTGTGTCAGACAGTGGCCAAAAATCCTTTGTTGCCATGGTAACCCCTGTGGGAAAACTGCACGCGTGGGTTACAGCTGCAGCATGTTTCTCCCAGCTGGTCAGGAGAAATAATTATATTAGAAACCAACAAAATCTGTTCACGTCTGAGCGTGCAAGCATCAGAGCGAGAGGTAAGAGAAGAGAGAGGAAGCTGAAGTGAGGCGAGCGGGCTGAGAGTGATCATTCTTTGTTTTGGGATGAGCTGCTGGCCTGCAGGCACGCCGCACACAAAAGACAAAAGACAATGAAGGGAGGAGAGAAAGAAAGGGAAATTTGCAGAGGTCGTATCGCAGGCTGCGTGCACAAACAGCAGATCACCGAGCTGTGGGCGTAACCTCTGCCGACTGCTCTGTCGGACAGTCCATCATGTTAAACTGAAAGGCCGGTGCAGGTTCCACTGTGGTGGGTCAAAACGCTGACCTTTACGGGGTCATTCGATTCGACTACAACCTGGATCTTACCCGGGCGTCGTAGGTGTGTATGTGTGTAACTGGACCCTACCTCCTCCGTCATGGCTGCGACTAATCTGAATGAAACTTGGTTACACATACAAACACTATTAAGACACCTATGTTTTTCAGAAGCATTTGTTGTAAATGGCAGTTCTGTTGACTCTCGAAAACATCGTTCCCCTGCGTTTCTTCCACATGTCACATTCAACATACATCAACCACACGTAGCTTAATGGTCACACATGGTGGAACTTTACTCAACTCGCCACTAACTCTGGAATAAAGACGCAGCTTCCTCCACACTACTTCCTGTCAGTGCCGATAGCATCACACTGTACGATTACCTGTTACGATGGGCGGTTTGATCAAAGGTACTTTAACTGATCTGAAGATGACAGTCCTGGTTTACAGAAGTAAACACAGAGCCTGCCTCAGGAGGTTGATGTTGGTGGCACAGGTGTGTCACGCAGGAAGTCGTGGTTCGAGTCACGCTGGGACTGCTGCTTTAGCCTGCTCAGCCCGTGAGCTCAGCACCCTGGAACTTTCTGTTTTCAGCTTAATTTCACATTTTTCTCTTTCTGATTTGTTTTGTTGTTATTTGCTTTTTTACAGCTGTTGTAACTCACTGTGTTTTAGGGCTAAAGACTACTCGGAGAGGCGCCTGCGTTCCCCTAAACGTTATTTTTAGGCCTTCAGTTTAATCTGAGCAGATGCATCTCAGTCAGTTTATACTGTCCCAGGGGGTTTAAACCATGCTGTAGATGCGCCATTACCACAAACCCCTCCAGAAACCTGTGATGTAAACTGCTCGTCATATCTACTGCCATTGGCCGGTTCAGTGTGGTTGACTCCTCTGATGTACTTTTTAAATCCCTCGGTGAGAGAGTAACAGTTATAGTTACTGTTACTCAGTAACAGTTATTGTTACCGAGTAACAATAACTGTTATTGTTACTCAGTAACTGTTACTCAGTAACAGTTACTCAGTAACAGTTATTGTTACTCAGTAACTGTTACTGAGTAACAGTTATTGTTACTCAGTAACACTTACTGAGTAACAGTAACAGTTACTGAGTAACAATAACTGTTACTGTTACTCAGTAACAGTTACTGAGTAACAGTTACTGAGTAACAATAACTGTTATTGTTACTCAGTAACTGTTACTCAGTAACAGTTACTCAGTAACAGTTATTGTTACTCAGTAACTGTTACTGAGTAACAGTTATTGTTACTCAGTAACACTTACTGAGTAACAGTAACAGTTACTGAGTAACAATAACTGTTACTGTTACTCAGTAACAGTTACTGAGTAACAGTTATTGTTACTGAGTAACTGTTACTGTTACTCAGTAACAGTTACTGAGTAACAGTTATTGTTACTGAGTAACTGTTACTGAGTAACAATAACTGTTACTGTTACTCAGTAACAGTAACAGTTATTGTTACTCGGTAACTGTTACTGAGTAACAATAACTGTTACTGTTACTCAGTAACAGTTATTGTTACTCGGTAACTGTTACTGAGTAACAATAACTGTTACTCAGTAACAATAACTGTTACTGAGTAACAGTTATTGTTACTAACAGTTATTGCCTCACAAATGTCAGCAAATTCCTGAAATCAGAAACAAAAGCGTGAGCTTTGTATTGTTTCTGTGATTGTGCAGCGTGTCTGAAACACCTGGACACGATCGCCAGGTAATCGACACACACAGATGATGCTAACTGCTAACACAGGCTCTATAAATCGGACTGAGGTCGATTACACTCAAGAAGCTTCCCACTGAGGAGCGCTCTGATGCTAACGGCCTGAATGTAACGGATGCTCTCATCACTGCTCCAAATCTGTAACCCACAACAGGCAGCATTCATTAATCTACTCACACGGGGTCTTGCACTGAGTTGCCACGAGACAGTATAATTTGTATGAATTATAAGGCTGTTACCGTCCTCTGCTGGTGAATGCCCAGCACAGTCGTCTCCTTCCACAAAACAAAGAAAATAAATCCAACACCGATCACGTTTGAGGTCAGGAGTATCGCTGTCAGCAAGAGTAGAGCTCCAGGAGCGTGTTCAGGTCCAACACGGCTGAAATCGGTATGAGAATGGGACTGGGTGGATGTTTGGGGGTGGATAGAGTGCCTCTGTCCTGGCCTGATTATGCTCTCCACAGAATGAGCTCACATAACAAAGGATTTATTATCACTAGCTGGAGAGTTGCTGCAGTGTGGGAACCCCGCGCTGCCGTTTCCTCTGCCAGGCACCCAGAAAGCTGCGTTCCAGCTCTGATGGGTTTGACAACAACACAGCCTGTATGCGTCTCTCTCTCCCCTTTGGTCCATAAAGCAGCCAATGTTTCAGAGACAGCTGCCTCTCACAGGCCCAGGCTCCTGCAGGTACAACTGCAACTTTGTGCTAAGACACTAACTGGCTGGACACAGTATTGACTCGACACTGTGTGTTTCACTCTGTGAAAAGACGCCTGATGTTCAGTTTAGTTACATTTCCTGAGCTCAGTCCAGGATGTCTAGCCTGTGGTAGGATCAGTAGCCTATTCTGGCTAATGTTAGCTAGCTTTGGCACTAAAGTATAAGTATAGAGTCCACTTTTTTCAGTAAACATGTCGCCTGGTTGGCTATGTGAGCAGGTGATTGCTGTGAAACTAAATCCTGAGAGTCACAGGATGAAAGGATCAAATGTATCTGTGGCTGTTTGAAGCTGCAAATATATATGCATGGGATCAAACACAGAAAGCTGCATTTGCATCCGGTTAAAGTTGCATATGTGCTATTTTTTTGTTTTAATCTACACATCTGATCAGCCAGAATTGGGTCCTTTAGCTATTACATTAGCAAGTAGTAATCCAACAGTTACTCTCATGAATTAGCCTTGAGACGCTGAGCTTCACTGTGTCTGTGAAAGAAACCAAGAGAGGAACTGTGCTTCTGCAGGAGGAGGTCAGGAGTGTCAGAGAAGGATGTGAGGCTGCTGCAGGACATGGCTGAGGGCAGTGACACAGTGAAGTCGTGCAGTAGGAATAACAGATGGCTCTGAACTCCTTATTTGCAGTGATGATGGACAGGTCAGCAGATGGGGTCATGCATGAGTCCCTGCGATCTGTGGTGAGAGTGGGGAGCAGGTGGAGGCAGACCATATGATCGCGACAGGCACCAACTTTGACAGAGGGGAATTCAACTCATTTCATTAAAGATAAATCAATAAAATAAAAATGTGCTCGAGTTACAAAAGTGCAAAAATGTGTGTGTCAGATTTCAGAGGCAAAGCTGGAGACAAACAGGACTTTTCTCCAGGTCCAGATGTGCGTCGTTGAACTGGCCACACACCAGCACGGCTGACTGTTTGCTCCAGCAGATCCAGGCTTTAAAACGATAATATATATATACACACATCTCTTCTGCTCACTCGCAGCAACAACGTGAGCCTTCTGTGTCTTTGTCAGTGCTACCGTCTCCAAACCGAACAGCAGGTCTCACTGCCATCTGCTGCCCTGAACTTCACCTCCACGCTCTCTCTTCCTCACCTGTCTTGTGCACTCTCCGTTACTGTGGATGGTTGACCCCAGGTATTTCATCTCATCCATCTTCACTATCTACTCCATGTGCGTTCACCTTTCTGTCTCGCTTCTGTTGACTGTCATTCTTCCAGAGCATGCCTCCACTTCCCCAGTCTCGTCCACCTGCTCCCTACCACAGAGTGTTAGTGGCCTGAGAAAAATAAAAACCAGCAGTCAGTGCACGGTGCTGATGAGAAGATGCTCCGTCTGGTCACATACTCTGTGTCACTACAAGGCACCCTTTCACATGCACACAGTCATTTGATGGAGCAGAGCAGCTCTGAACGCAGCACATTCACATCTGGATTAGTGTAAGTGCAACATGTCAGCCAGCGCTGCTTGTTTGGCTCAGGCTTTGCAGAGAACAGGTCCCACCGCCAAGCTCGGCCTGTTGAGTCTGTATCACAGACACTAACCGTGCAGGCAGGACAAAGACCAAATCTGAAGGGAGCAGCTGCAGCAGGCTCAGCATCAGTGTCTCTGTTACTGGGTTATAAAATCTCATATGGATGTCTTCCAGTACAAACGAGTAGCCAGGTACTTATGAGAAGTGTTTTCATAAGATGATGTCATACAGTACCTCATTTATTTTCGTCACTGATAGTAACGTCAGTGTGAGGCGCACAGCTGGAAAATGTTACCAAATGTCGCTCTGGTGTTGCCAAGAAATATGAACAGCCCCTTCTCTAAGAAATACTGAAACCACAGAGAGCTGATGAACCGCCTCTCACTGGAGCGACGCCACCGCTCGACTATCACAAACACACCTGGAGCGCCATTTGGTTCAGAATTGATCCAGTTAGCAAGACTGCAGCGCCGACTTACTGTAGACGTGTGACGTCACAATAACCACATGAGCTCACACGCCGTGAAGTCCGTCACCACGTTTGCACCATGTTCTGCTTCCCTCTGCTCCAATGTTAGTGCTCATGTTGAATTTACCTGATGCAGATGTGGGAGGGTCTGTGCAGTGGGAGGGTCCAGTGAAACCACAGGTCTAAACAAACATGTCGCTGATGGTGTGACAAAAACCCCGAAAAACAAAAAAGCCACAAACAAAGAACGTGAGCAGGATGCACACAGGAAGCTGCTCTCTCTCCTTTCATCAGGGTCTCTCACTCACTGTGTCTCCTTGATGCACACACACACACACACACACACACAAAGACAGAGACGCACACACACACTCTGTGGCTGTCATTACACACACTGGGCTAAAGCCATGTGCCAAACACTCTGCTGACACACACTGTCTGCCTGTTTGTCTCCGCCCTCTCGCCCCCTCCTGAATCACATGGTCACTCTTTCATTTTCTCTCTCACACACAGACACACACACAGACGCACACGCACACCCTGAGCTTGCCCCTCCTCCCAGCCGCGCCCCAAACAGCGACACAAGGCGCTCCTTCTTCTGGGTGAAGCGATGCAGTTTTGTTCCTGAGCTGCAGAGAAATGAAACCTGACTCGGAGGTAAACACGCTGCAGTCCTGAGTGGACTACAGTGAGCAGGCAGCTGTTCACTACAGAACAGCCATTCATTCTCTTCCACTGTAAACACAGCCTCTCCGAGCACAGGTTTGTGCCTGTGAGAGCGGCGCTCTGGTCCAGTTTGTTCAGCACAACAATGAGCAGAATCCAGGGAAGACGAGTCATTTACACTCCGTCTCACTTGTCAGTATATTGGACTGATTTGGACCCAACAGTAAACGGGCAGAAAAGAAAAAGAAAGCGTGCCTTTAGGTAACGCCGGCCTCACCAGCTAGCTTTAACTATTCAAAATTGGGGAAAGTACCTCAGAAACGTGTAGCAGCGAACCTGAGAAGGTCTAAAGCATCCGCTGCCAAACTGGTGGGATCACTTCAAAGACACATCAAAGACTCCAAACACCAGGATTTGGGCTCTAGGAATACAAACGGCATCTGAGGAATTCCCCATGATCACTGATCCATAAATAACCTCCTCACCCTGTCATCCTTTAACTCACGACTGTTTTTCACTCTTACATGTTCTTCGGTGGGTCACCAGTTATTCTAGCTAACTTGAACCAAATGTGAAGGAAGCAGGGATGCAGTGAATGTCCACAGACTGAGTCTTTGTTAAATGTGCCAGTCGTCTTCATGGTGGTGCTGTGTTCGATTAGATCACCCAGCTTGTTTGGTTTGCCCCTCCCAAACACCGCCTGTGTTATAATAATAAAACTAACAGTGAAATGAATGAAAGTGAAACAGATCATTTACAAACAAGAAAAACTGAAATAAGCAAGCAAATAAGAAAAACCAACGATGGTCAGACTGAGGGACGCCGTATGCTCTCAGCTGTTTTAATGTCCTGGCACAGAATCAACACATGTAGGATGTAAATGCACAGTATGGAAAGATGTGAGTGCAGTGGGCTCTGAGCTGTGCTTGTTGTGCCAACAGTGTGAAACTGACTCACCTTAATGAAGACAATCAGTGACAGCATGTTGTTTGTAGAGCAGAACCCCTGCAGGCTGTCATCTACAGCTGCTGCGTCTCTCAGCAAACTGCTGATTTGGACGTGTGCACTGAATTGATTGAGTACTTTTATGTAAAATGATCATCTGTGTTGTTGTTGTTGACCAAAATAAATTTCACTTCAATTCCAGCCTGAACCACTGCATCCATCCAGAAACTATCTACACCCTCACTTATCTTAACTGCACTACTGTATAGCTCTGTGTAAATAATCATTCTGTACATTCGATAATCTTTAATCCTACAACTGTTTACAACTTGCATAGTTCCCATTTCTGTATAGCTGTATATCTCAGATTCTGTAAAGTTATTTATTTCATATTCTGTGTAGTTTTTCATATTTATATCCTGTACATAGCTTGTACTCACTACAGCCTGTACATACTTATAGTTATAGAATATTCACAACATACTTCATACCGTGTACATTGTAACATACCATAATAGACCCATTTCTGTAATATACTCACATATCTATATTATTGCTAATATATATTGTAATATATCTATATCACTAAAGCACTTCTGGATGGATGCAAACTGCATTTCGTTGCCCTGTACCTGTGCATGTGCAATGACAATAAAGTTGAATTCTATTCTATTCTATCGTGTGTGAATACACTTGCCTGCATGTCTGCGTCCGGAGAAAGCTTCATTTTGAATTATATGACAAAGTGCACATGCCTAACATTGCTGCGAGGCCGTGTGGGATTTATCATGATTTGTATAAAGCACACTATCAGCCCAAATCTGTCCGCCTGGCTGTTGCAGAGCACATTCAACATGTTTATCCAAAGAAATGCTGATATGGCTCTGGCAGCTGCTGGGAAATCGTCTCGCAGACACACAGCTGTGATCTATCGACACGGGCCGATAATCAGCACTGAAATGCTCGGCTATCAAAACTCCCCGTTTGTCTCATACTCTGTTTTGGAAACCAGCTTAGCGCCGACTCCCACTACCATCACACACTCGCATTATCAGCTGTGGCAATGCTGTAACAGTGCACATACGCCTTTTCTCAGGCTGTAGCGCTGCAGGTGGCTTCACAAGCCTTTTTTACTAGACATCTGTCTTGGCTGTAATCAGCTAGCCAACATTCCTAGTTGGTAATACTGTCCTTTAACATGGTATGTAGTAGGGCTGCTCAATTAATCGAATTTTAATCACGATTACGATCTGGAATTTCAACGATCATTAAAAATGACTGAGCCGATTATTAGCCCCTCCCTCATTTATCCGCGACACCTTAAAGGCCGGTCCGTGAAAATATTGTCGGGCATAAACCGTCCGTGGCGCAAAAAAGGTTGGAGACCGCTGATTAAGAGGACCCGAGGGAAGCTCGGAAAGCTAAGCAGGAGTTATTTGGAGAGGAGAGTGACTGCTGTTGGTTGAAAAGAGAGGTAAAAAAACTTCAGTGGTGTTGCACACTATTTTATATTATTTTTTAAAGTCATTGTTAACCCTTTAAAGCCGGTCAGAGCAGCACGCTCCGTGTTGTGTAACTATTTTTAAATCCCTGTAGAACCTGAACCGTGTAAGCTAGCGCAATAATTTGTTTTGCATATGAAACCGGAGGAGTTGTACTTACATCTGATGCCATCAGCTTGTCCTCGGTCACGGTTTCCTTCCACATAAAGCTTTGCAAAAATTGCATAAAAAGCGCTTGCAGGAACAAAAACATAATATTCCAGAAACACGCTTTGCCGATCCGATCAGCTGTTCGTAACACTTCCCACAGTGAAATGATGCACCTGCTGTTTTCTTTGCAAATTTGCATCATAGGATTGTTTTTTGTTTTTCCTGCAGTATATAAAAATTGCTGTATGTCCAAAATAAAACTATGAAGACACTCAAAATAAATTTCCTGTTGTTGTAAACTATTTTTTGCAACTTTATTGTATTTAAAGTTTTGAGGGATAAACCTCTTAAATTTCTCCAAGTAGAAATATATGTAAACAAAACAAAAGCGATTTTCAATATTTTTTGTAGTTTATTGCACTTTTTTGCAATTTATGTAGTTACTATGGACTTAATGCATACATATTATTAAAATATGGGCTATAACAGTTGTATTGATGTATAGCAACTTGAAATGCTCCCACAAATGGCACTACAGCATGTAAAAAAATAATATAAGCTCTGGTGGACTTGGTTCTATAGTACCCGTTGCCTACTGGTGGTGGTCAGAGGGCCCGGTGGCGCCAGTGTCAGGCAGCCTCGCCTCTGTCAGTGCGCCCCAGGGTGGCTGTGGCTAAAATGTAGCTGCCATCACCAGTGTGTGAATGTGTGTGTGAATGGGTGGATGACTGGATATGTAAAGCGCTTTGGGGTCCTTAGGGACTAGTAAAGCGCTATATAAATACAGGCCATTTACCATTTACCATTTAGGTCTTAAAGGGTTAAATAAATATCGTCAAATAATTGTGATCTCAATTTCAGTGAAAATAATCGTGATTATCATTTTTGCCATAATCGAGCAGCCCTAGTATGTAGACATTAGCTTTAGGCTACCTAGCATGAAACAACAGTCTGTGTGGCAGTGTAGGTCAAGACCTGCGGCCAGCAGATCGTATGGAGGCAAAGGTGAGCCGTTTATCCTGGCTGATTGGGAAACAGAACAAAAATAAGAACAGCAAACTGAACGAGGAACTAATCATGAAAACCTGGGACAACACTAGGAACCAGGAGACACACACTGAGGGGCGATCAGGGAAGTGGAAACACAGCAGGAACAAATCAGACGTAATGAGAACACAACGACTATCAAAGTAAGACAGGAAGTAGCACAAATACCAAGACTGAGACAAGGACGCACGAGCTTGTCAACAAGGTAAAGATCAGTAAACATGGGAGAAGATAACGGACGAAACTAAGTCTAACTGACTGACTAAAAGGACGCTAAAGACAGAACTCAGAGACAACGACGATGACAACCAGACTGAGATCCACACGACTCACTGAGAACAAAACACAGGGAAACACTAAAGGGAACTAAACCAGAACCACAACAATCACAAAAATCAGAAAGCTCATAAACGTAAGAAAACTGAACGAGGAAGTATAAATACATATAAGTCACTCTAGGAATACAACAATGATTACACAAGACCCAAAACCACGACAGTGTCGCCTTCATGTGCTCCACAGAGGGCCAAAGGTGCAGAAATTAAACTAATTATATTAAATCCTAGTTAAAATATTTATTTTAAAAAACATTTTTAGTCATTTCACTGTTTGTATGATTGTTTCGTGCTTCTTGTGCTGCAGCTCATCATGAAATAATTTAAACTGAACTATGACTCGTCAACAAACCCTGAGTGGATGGTTGTTACACTGCTGAAGTATTACTTTAAAAATGTAACTATGCATTTACTGAGTTAATAAGCTGGTAAGGAGCTCTTCACATTTTGAACGAGCTGTTGCAAACTAAACACCGCTCCACAGCACTGTTCACAACACTAGCTAGCTTGTAGCTAACGCTGCCAGCGTCGAATAAGCTTGGTACGGTAGCCTACACCCCCCATCATGTGCAAGCTAATTGCTAAAGGCTGTTTCTTTCTGGTAACTCAACATTACTGTAACAGTTTCTCCAAAGTAACTGGATTACTTTGACAGCTAATTTTGTTATGTAACCAGTAAATTGTAAATAAATATCCAGCAATGCTAGAACTGCAGTTTTGGATGGTCTCTAAATACTGCATATCAACCACATAGCAAACTGTACGGGCGCCAGATAATCGTCCCTCACTGACAGAAGCTTGTGCTTCTTTTGCCCCCACAAATGTTAATGGTAAAAAGCTGCATGTGCTCACTAAATGTAGTGGAGTGATCGGATATATGAGCTTAAAATAAAAGCTTGAGGACCTGAGAAAATGTCCACCCATGAATATGCGCCCAGTGTGGCACTGAGTCACATCCACTTCACACATGAATCCAGGTACCCTGTGTGGATGAGCCTGTAGGTAACTACGAATGAGTGCGGGGGTCAGAGGTCAATTTCTCCTTTCTGTAAACACACACGTCCTCACACTTGGCATAAATGTCTGAGACAGTAAAAGCTCCCTCTCCTTTCATCTTTAATGAAGAACATGTTTGCTCCCCTCCCACTGCACCAGCACCCACGCACACCCATTCACATCCTTTACAGAAACATACAGCACAGCGCTGCGGGGCTGAGCTGAGGGAATCACTCATTATGAACATCAAAGGCCTCGATGGGCGCCGACTCGATCCTTTGAGACAAAGGGAGCGTCTGACTCGCTGAGCAAAAAGCTCGGACGTCTCCTCTTACACCATCGACCGGGTCTAAATTCAAATAGCAGGGCCGGCAGAGGAGGAGGAATGTAAAGATGTGATGGAAATGGGTCATCGCTTTTTGCCAGGATGTGCTCGCAGCTGACGGGCGGCGAATCAGACTCGTGTTGCCCCTGAAGCCCGGGGCCACAATGTGCCGCTGCTGGAACGTTTGATTGAACAACACTATCGCTGAGTGACAATAACGTCCACGTCGGTTCTCATGTCATGCTCTGTCTGTCAGAGCCGACATGTTCCCGTGTGACGATAGCGAGCACTGGTTCCTTTGAAACATGTGTGATTGCTGAGAATCTGGCTTCAGGCGTTTTCCCTTTCTGTCGTTCCGAGGCAGAGAGGAACGGCAGAGCATCAGCGCCATCTAGTGCCTCTCATGGACGCTGAAGCTCTGCCAGCAGAGGCGCATACAAACTGGAGCGCAGAGTCATAAAGGAAATAAATGGGATTTAGATTTTCACATTGCACCAGTGGGTCTGCTCGTTTCTACTCCGACGTGTCTCATAAGTGTTTTACACCACTTCACATTTTTACAGTGAATTTTCCTTTCTATCCTTAATATCTGCCCTGTTTTCAGATACTAATGCAAGAGTACAGGCAGGTCCGAGTGTATTATGTGAACAGCTTCAGATAAATTAGTTACCATTACTTGGGGATGGCTGTACCTCAGCGAGGTAGCGCAGGTCATCGATTGGTGGTTCGATCCCTTCAGTAGGTTTCCAAGTATCTTTGGGTAAAATACTGAACCCACAGTTTGTCTCCGACACTGAGTGTTAAAGAAAAAAGCACTCAGGTGTACGCGAGCACCTCTGCATTGCAGTGATGTGCAGAACCCAACGCAATATGATCAATGCAAACACAAGTCACACATCAAAATCAAAGCATCATTATGACAAACTCTACCTGTGGAGCTGCCATGCAAATATGTGCCCACATAATAACTGGTTCTGTTGGAGGCTTCTTTCTGTCAAAAGGAAGTTTTTCCTTCCCACTGTCTCCAAGTGTTTGCTCACAGGGCACATGTTACTGCTGGGGTTTCTCCCTTTTATTGCAGGCTCTTTGTTTATTAAAATATTCTTTCAGTTTTCAAGACAGAAACTTGTTACTGTTAGAATGAAAAGTATTAAGAAGTCAGTTAAATGTAACAACAAAACACTTTGATTCAAGCTGAAAGGTGACAAATTCCACGAGGAAGAGGTGGCGAGGAAACAAAGAGCAGCACGGGTTCACCGAGCTGTTTGAAGAGTCGCAGCGAGCACGTTTCACACGTGGACACGGAATTCATCCAATGTGTCACAGTCGGTGAAATACTTTACTCAGTGCAAACGGCTCTGTGTAAGTCAAAGACGAATGCTTCCTGGTCATACAAAGGTCATGGCAAAGCATGACTCGGAGGTTACACACAGATTTATGTGCTCACAGGTTACCATAGAGGTGGTGCTACAAAAACATGCACTATAGCCTTGATGCCAGGAACAGGGGCTGCAAAGCAACCAGCCATGATGGAATTAGTGAGTAACACGAGCACAAAGACACCTGAAATAACACAATGATACAACCACAAATCCCCCTCAATACCCTCGAAGAAGTCAAACATGAATCACAAGGGAAGACACAAATATGAGACATAAAATAACAACTGTAGAAGAACAGCACCATGAAGCTACAATCCAATGAAACACAGCAACACAGCCTGCATCATCATAATTAGATTTGTCCAGGATCAACCCGATCAGTCTGGGGGGAGTATTTATTCTGGAAGAGTTTTATTTATTCAAGAAATCTATATTAAATAAATAAAACATATCATCAAGTCAGATTTGCTGTTGGCCAGTCCTGGTGCCAGTTTCTTATTTCATTAGCCAAATCCTTGGATTCTTGGCTAATGCTAGCTGACTGCTCAGGCACCTCATGGGTCCGTTGCAGTGGAACAACAGATTGTGGACGAAGCTCTGCTTTGATGCTGACCGGTTGAAACCACAAAGAAAGGAAGAAGTGTGGGACAAGCACACATATTAGCCACGGTGGCTCTCCACACTTTTAACCCACACAGAACAGAAACAAAATTATTTCACAAATACCAAAAGATGGAAATAAATGATTTGCTCCTCTGATGGCAATCCCTGCCCGTTCTACTTTGGCAAATCTCTCAAGCTTCTCTAGATTTCCTGACATGGACGTGCTCTTCTGTTCACCCCACAGATCTTCAATAGGAGCGCTTTGTGGAGCCCACACAGTAACGTTCACTTTGGACCTCTAGACGAAGTTCTTCACCAGGAGTGCCACATGTTTGGGGCCAGAGCAATGACTCAGACCCAGTTTTGCTGCCTTCACATATTTTGATTCCTTTCATCTTGATGAGATTCCCAGTTTGTCAGTAGAGCTGGGCGATAGAACGATAACGATATGTATCGCGATATAACTTTTACTCGATAGAGAAATTAAGCTATCGCGATAGACCTCGCCGCTCTTGTCCTCAAAAAAAAAAAAAAAAAAGGTCAGCCAATCCAAATGAAGTAGCGCAGAGCCGAACCAATCACAGCCGCAGCGTCACGTCGCGTGACTTGTTACGTACGGCACAAGTGCCAAGCTGCACGTGTGTTTGTTTGGGAAGCAGCCAGCGGGTAATGGAGGAAATGAGTGTGCCGACTAGAAAAATCAACCGAGCGTGACCGAAGAGAAAACAGATGATGGTTCCAACGCCGGAGAGATTGTCGAACGGAAGAGCCATAGAAGCTCCGTAGTGTGAAGGTATTTCTGCTATTTCAAGTCTGACAAAAAACAGAGTAGCGTGCACTGTAAATGTGCCGAAAGCAAGTCTGGAAATACAATAAACTGGTGCATGCGTCACACTGTGCGCCACGTTATTGTTTCGGTGAAATGAATTTCTACAATACTGTTAATTCTACTCTCTGCAGTGTTTAAATGCTTACATATACACACAGTTACTGTCCCTCCACACACACGACTCGGTTCTGCTTCTATGCCCCAGCTTTGTTTACTTTTTCCCACCGAGGCTTCTAGACTTCTGATTGGCCAACATTTCGGCACGGTTAGGAATCTAGCGCCACCTGCTGCTTTGGCATGTTCATAGCAGCGTTTTCCTTCATTTCTGCCTTTATGTGTGGACGGGATTATTTTTTAAAACGAAAACGGAAAATCTCCGTTTTCAAAAATACCCGTGTACGTGTGGACGTAGCCTCAGTCTCTGACTGGAAGCGCTAATTCGTCATTCGGCTTTTGTCAGACTAAAGTAACTGTTAAAACTGTTTGAAAAGCTCAGCTATACAACAAGGAGAGATTGAGAATTTCCTTTTAGTTCTCAGTTTATTTGATATTGACAAAAGTTAGTCAGTTTTGTCTGTTATTCTGTAAAACAAACTAAGATTTATTTTTAGAATTAATATTTTGTTTCTAAGTGGAATTGACAATTTAGTCTGTTTCGTTTGTTCTATTTTGAAACTTAAACGCTTTAGCGGCTGCCTTTTGTGTAGTTTGCAATATTTGCCTTTATTTATCTGAAAAAGTCTCATGTTCCTTAAGTACATCTACCCTGTTGAACTTATTATGGGAAATAAATATTTAAATAAAAACAAGCTGCTGATTATTTCACATTTTACTTGTGAGCAACAGCACATTTAAATCTTACAAATATAGTTATTTGGCTGATATCGTGATAGATATCGTTATCGCCTGAAATGAAAAAAACATATCGTGATATGAAGAAATCTCATATCGCCCAGCTCTAATTGTCAGTCTATTCCCGTTTAGGGTTTTTGTGATTTTCTTCTTTGAGACTACAATTCCCAACTTGGCGAAGTCATTCACTCCTGTCTTCTGGGGTCTTTAAACCCATCTCTCAGTAGTTTGTTCAGTACTTTCAGCTCTCTTTGAATTTCTTGATGATCCTTCTCACTCCAGTTTTTGGAACTTGGAAAACTTGTCATAACGTCATATATCCATATCCTGATTTTCCTTTGTGACAATCAGCAATCAGTGTGTGTGTCAGGGGGCTGATAATATTTACCCCCATAAGTTTCTTTTTCTGAAATAATTCTGATATTACGTGCCATCCATCCATCCATCCATCCATCCATTCGCTTCCGCTTATCCTTTTCAGGGTCGCGGGGGGCACTGGAGCCCATCCCAGCTGTCATAGGGCGAGAGGCGGGGTACACCCTGGACAGGTCGCCAGTCTGTCGCAGGGCCAACACACAGGGACAGACAACCATTCGCACTCACATTCACTCGCACATTCACACCTAGTGACAATTTGGATTATCCAATTAACCTATCCCCACAAGCCAATTACGTGCCAATAGAACAGAAATATCCTTCATTGTCCCTCATTGGGGACATTCGTGTGTTCCAGCAGCAAAGACGGGCAGATGGAGCATGCAGAGTCACACAAAAGTACAGAATATAACACAGAAAACAAGAAATAAGAGACCGTACACCCGTGTGCAACTAAGAATCACTAACTAACCCCACCAAGTCCACACAGACCCAGGGGGTGGCTTCAAACCCAGGACCTGCTTGCAGTGAAGTAAGTGAAAATGTGGAAAGACACACCAGGCCGGTGTGTTTTCATTTGGCTCAGAGATTATTCTGATGTAAGCTACTGCAGGTTACCTCACAATGCTAACGTAACATCCACCTGCACCTCTGTGGACCAGAGGAGAGGGAACGCCTTTGACTCCACCTGTTGGTTAGTGGAGTCCCAGCCTCACGCTGGACATTTTCTCCGTTGTCTAGCTCTGTTTTTGAAGCCCGATGAGACAAAGTGTGGATGTGAGGGAGAACACTCATGGCCACTGCGTGTTCATGTGTTAGCAACAAAATGAAGATGTTCATGTTGCATCGGCGGACTGTTGACTGAGGTCATACATGAAGGAGAAGAAGGGAGTTTCATCCTGACCTTTGATTCAGTCCAGTTGTTGAAAGATGAGTCGTTCTCTGTTAGAATTTAGTTTATTGTCTGTTTCGTTTTTATTCGTTTCAGTCATGTGACTGTGACTGTATGGACAGCATGTGTCAGAGGTAGGACACTCAGCACAGGTATTACAATAAAAACAAAGATTCTTATGCCACACTTTTAGGGCTTCAGCATCCAGAGTACCAGTGCCTCTAATGAATGCAGTGTGAGCAACTCAGGGTTTAGTATTGTACCCAAGGATACTTGGACATGCAGACCAGAGCAGCAGGGATCAAACCACCAGCCTGATTAGCAATGAGCTGCTCTGCCTCCTCCAGGCGCTCTGAGGGTCTGAGACCAGACGGGACCGGGTGTGCTTGAATTGTTGACATCCAGAGTTTTAATAATCATGTACTGATGAATAGAGTTTTTACCAAACTAAGGAGATTTATTTTAGTTGGTTTTCCAGGTTCGCAGATTCCTGAACTATAATATTCCAGCTCTGCGAGGCTCTGGTGACAACGACAATAGTTTTCGCACTACTTTGTATTTGCTCATTTCCTCATCAAATCGTAACCACCAGGGGAGACGACCCACCAGCCAAAGAAGAGAGAAAGTGGTAGCACTGTGAAAGGCCTGCCTGCCAGCAGCTCTCGGCCCGACGGTGTCATGGTGTCGGGGAAGTTGCCTAATTCTAATGCAGTGCCAAGTGAGCCAAAGAGGAGGCCAAACATTGCGTCTGAGAGAAACTTGGCCAGTTTGAAAGAGCTGATTGTATTTGTTGGATTTTATGCACAGCGGTGACGGCCTTTGAAAGAACATAAATAAAAACGTGCAGGTGACGTGCTGGATCCACAGGCTGCACACTGGTGGATTCACCTGGTGGCTCAAAGCAAAGAAAATGAAGAAGGTTTCAGACTCTGCGGAGGCTGTTTGATTACAGGTGTGCCTTCAGTGAGTCTTGAGAAGCACAGCGCTCATGGCAAACACTGATGCGATTTGTTTACACCTTCGTATTAAAAGCGGGTGACAGCCAGCGGCTGCAGCTCCTCCTGTTCCCGTCCCTGTGCTGTAATTATCACCTCCATGTCACCACCACACAGACGGAACTGCAGCCTGCGCTGCCGCTGCTGATGAAGAGCCACCAGAGGCCCTGCACAGGTCGGCTCAGTCGCAGGCTCTCTTGAAAGGGACACAAAGCCTGCAGATGAGGAGTTCCTCTGTGTGGCTCAGGGGGATGTGGACACAAGGCGATGGACTGAGCTTCATAAAGACCATTATGATCTTTGATGTCAGGCTCTGCTGTCTTTCTTACTCAGGAGTTTTCTGTGAACGCCGCTCTTTCTCTGTGCGGCTCTTTGCTATAATATTTGCAACCCCTAACCCTGTGCAACATGGTGGCTGTTAAGATGGCCAAATAAACTTGGAAAGTTAAGCTCGTGGTTTCCTGTGAGGCAGAAGAGCTCCCAGCAGTGAAATGTTTAAACCTGACGCAGGAACAGATTAAGTTGGAAGAATGTGAAGACTGGGAGCAGGTTGTGTCCATGACAAATATCTAGATATGTAAACAGTCATGTATCAATTATTCAAGAAGAAGAAAGTATTTGCACAAAGCCTCAACGAGCTTTAACCGAAACATACAAACTGCAGGAGTCTCCTACCTTGAATCGTACTTTCTTGAGCATCGTTACTCCAAGTGAAATTAAACGAAACTAAGGGTTAGAGAATTCCAGCCTCCATTCAGGAAAATCCACCGAAACTCCAGCCAGAAGATCCAAAAAGAATCCCAGCGTGCTCTGCGGCGAGGCGTCCGTCTGCCGGCTGTGTTTAACACGCCACAGACAACAGTGCTGCTCTCCCCTCAAACCTTCTGCAGAGCTTATCAGCTCATTCACTCGGAAAACAGACACACCCTCCTCCTAATGACTGGAGGGCCACTATTAACACCCCCGCCCCCCAACAACGCCCCACAGGCTAAATAAGGCGGGTGGTAAGCTCTCTCAAACACCGCCCCACTCCCCAACATTTACCCATCTGCTGCCCACAGCAGCTCAACATCAGACTTCATCTTCACAGCTGTTCATCTTCGTCTGTCAACACAACGCAGTCAGACGCAGAACGAGCTCCTGAAACTTAGCGGGCACGTTTCCATCTGTAAAGGTTTTTAAGGACAAACATATGATCCAAACACAGCATCAGTGTGTCTGCTGGACTCAGAGTTCTGCGATGGACAGACTTTAGTGGAGTCTGGTGGCAGTACCGGCTCTCAGCTTTGCATGAACATCCTGTAATGTGGCAGTTTTACTTTGCTTCACCGTTCCTTGGACCACTGAGGGAAACTGTATCGATGTTTCCAGAGCTTTTAATACATCTCAGTGGAGGAAACATGCTGGCCATCCATGATACGCTCAGCCTGTAAATCTGTTTTCTACACACAAACTGACTTGTGTTGGCTTACATGTACATTTACAAACAAAGGCCTGATCAGGAGAAAAATGAGCAAAGCAGAAAAGAATCAGGTTTGTTTTAAAGAAACCACCTCTCGTGCTAATATAACAGAATCTTACACAGAACCTCGTAGACTCGGCCCAGTGCTGCAGATGATTTGTGCTCACTTACAAATACAACTGCTGCATTCAACTTTTAAACCATTGTTGAAGCACAAACACATTTGCAGGCTGTGTGATGCGTCACTGTACAGGCCATGCTCTGGATCTTTACCATCAATCATTAGTTTTAATAATTATATTGGCCACGGCTCCAACACCACTGTGAAGTTTGCTGATGACACGGTGATGTTGGGCGCCATCTCTAACAACAATGAGGCGGCCTACATGGAGGAAGTGAAGAATCTGGCATCGTGGTGCCAGGATAACCGCCTCCAACTGAACGTTGGCAAGAACAAGGAGCTGGTGGTGGACTTCAGGAGGAGTCAGCACAGAGACCACAAGCCCATTATCATCAGTGGAGCTCCAGTGGAGAGGGTACACAGATGTCCACATCTCCTCAGACCTGACATGGTCTGCCTACATTCAGGTCCAGTCCAAGAAGGCTAGGCAGCGCCTGTATCATCTCCGACAACTGAAGAAGTTCAGGTTCTCTCCAGTGATCCTCAGGACTTTCTATGCAGGTGCTGTGGAGAGCATCCTCACACAGAACATCACATCCTGGTATGGAAACAGCTGTGTCAAGGACAAAAAAGCTCTTCAGAGAGTGACCCGTACAGCAGAACGCTGCTGCAGGGCTGCTCCCCCTCCCTACAGGACATCTGCACGAGGAGATGCTGGACCAGAGCAGCTCAGATACTGAAGGACCCGTCCCATCCCAGCAGTGAACTGTTCCAGCTTCTGCAATCAGGCAGAAGGTTCCACACCATCTGGGCAAAAACAGAGGCTGAAGAGGAGCTTCTATGCTCAGGCCATCCCTCCTAAACCAGAACCCCCCTGCATAAGTGACCGAGACAGGACTCGTTCTTAACACACCCCAGCCTGACGCTTCTCACCTTCACCACAGCACTCGACTCTTTAACACCCACTCGCACAACGTCAAATTTCCAGATTGTTTTATTTTATTCAATGTATATAATGTTGTCTCTCCAATGCACAGGCGAGGAGCGTGTGAGGACACATGACCTGCTGAAGTTCACACTGAGCATCAGAATGAGGAGATTGACGGCACAGCTGCTGGAGCCAGGCAGCCTGGTCTCAAACTACTCATCTACTGGGATGTTCCCACACAACCAGCTCTACAAGAGAGAAGATCCAGTGAGCAGCAGCGCTCCGGGTGAAAATGTGTTGTTGATGCTGCCTCCAGCTGATAGGAACAGTAACAACCACTCAATAAAAAAGCCACGCAGAAGCTGCTGTGACCCCCACTCATGATCCTGATGAGTGAAGTCCTGTGGGATCAGAGCAGCTGGGGGCTTAGAGGCAAACATTGGTCATCAGGAGAAAAACGCCTCAAATGCCAGCAGACTGAGTGGGTGTGGTTAATCTGATTGTTGATAATAAGAGGCGTGCTGGCTATTTCTGTTTCACACAGTAACCAACGCAGTGAGCACTACAACACAAACAGGACTAACACGATTTCTTCTTCACACAACGACCTAATTATGACAGGCCCACTGAAACAAAAACCCAAGTCAGACTTACATTTTCCATAATACATTTTATTCCATTAAAGATTCTTTTTTTCTAATTGTACACTGGAATGTCAAGATTCCCCTTCAGTAATGTAGTTAAAAACGCTGCGTGTCGTCAACTTCCACCTCACGTCTACGAAACCACTGCGACAATTTGGTGAGTACAAATTTGGGGAAAAAAGGAAAAAACCCATGAAAGACAAACTCATTACGGTGAATAATAAAGTAAAGGATGACTGTGAGAACAGAAGAGCTGAGCTGGGATGTGAGCGCAGCGAGTGGAGCATCAGGCTGGCAGCCTCTGATCTGTGTGCCAACTTGCACCCACTGCCATCGGAGACGTGAGCGCTCCTGTGGGATGGTAGATTAGGGGCTGGGGTGTTGTTTCTGGGCTTTTCTTCAAAGTCCTGTTTTTGGATATCTGATAGCTGAGAGGTGGACTTAAATGGACCAGAGGTTAACACACAGTCTGTTCTTGACAAAATAAGGAGTGGCTGTAATGGTGTTACCATAAAAAAAAAAAAAAAAAAACATTTTCTCCAGATGCAACAGTCAAATGTATTTGCTGTTTGGTAACAGCGCAGCCGAGAGTCCCTCACAAATCCTGCTCTTTACTGTCAACCTCCAGATTAGTGGCAAACAATCAAAAACATACAGCAAACAGTAAAAAATGTATCCACGTTGAACATAAAAGGAGAACTTTGCTGATGATGACCTCACACAGTACAGGCGACATACTGAGTACAGCCATGTTTTCCTTTTTAAGCACGTGTACAGAAATCTGGGGAGAAACAAAATTCAAAGCACGAGAGAGAAACAAAAGAAGCTGAATGAAGAACGACACCAAGACATCAGATCACAACAGTTTAGTGATTAAACAAAGTCAGGCTTATAACGACTGAGACAGCTACTATTCTGCAGTTTAGAAAACGTGAAAAGAAAGAGCGAGAATCCCGGCGAGCGAGCGTTGTGGAGGATGCATGAACACCAGGGTGGGCAGTTAAACAACCAGCGCTCAGTGTAGTGGCCCGGTCTACCGCCAGGGTTTACCTGACCGCTAGGCTCTCCTGCACCCCTGCAGTCATCCTCTACTTTGTCCCATTTACAGTTCTGCTTGGCGGACACAAGTTTGCTGTGTGTGTGTGTGTTTGTGTGTGTGTGTGTTTGCCGGTTCAATTAACTCTATATATAGATGATCCTCTCATACAAACATATAAATACACCACCGCTGCGACGCTCCACCACAGGAAGAGGCCTCGCCCCAGGGCTGACTGAGTCCTGTCGATGTTCACAGTCTCATAGTGTATGCAGGGTGGGCAGGCGAGAGATCTTCAATCTTTCTGTGAAGCATAGATTTAGACTTTTTTTTGTTGGTGATTTTGTTTTTTCAATTTTTTTTCTTTGAACAGGTTTACAGGATTTCATATTTGTCGACGACAAAGGAGGTTTCTGAAGAGAATCTAATGGAGCTGTCGTCGTCTACGTGAGTCACTTTGGTAACCTGTGGACAGAGAAACACGAGTCTGTTAGCAGCAGCTACTCCGTCTATCACAGGGACGAACACACAGCACTGTCATCTGGATTTTAAGCTCACGCCACACTCTGTGGCCTCTTAAACATCCATTCAGCTTTTTGATCCACTGAAAACTTGGATTGTTTTGTTTCTTTAGTTACAAGCAAACAAAAACCACAGAGTGACTTTTTGGGGCAGGCTAATGTTAGCCAACAGCTAACATTAGCCTGCCTTACTATGTAACAAAACAGTCTTAAGTGGACAACATGTGTTTTGTCCCAAATCCCAGGGCCACTCAGTCCCAGTTATTAATGATCTCTTCCCATCTTCCTCCCCTCACCCCCAACCACTCGCGGAAGATGGCCGCTGCTCCCTGAGCCTGGGTCTGCTGGAGGTTTCTTCCCTTCCAACTGTCACCAAGCGTTTGCTCACAGCACAGTGATTGTTGGGGTATTCTCCCTGTTATTGTAGGCTCTTTACTTTAAAAGCACCCTGAGGGGACTTGTTCTTTGCTTCTATATAAATAAAACTGAATTATGAAGTTACTGACGTTTGTCACGTATTAAACTAAAGGCCGATTCACTTTAGAGAACCGAAGACCTTCTGTGGAAAATGTGCTCCTCAGTTAAACAGAGCTTCTGTCCCTCACACTGAAGTCAGCCTCCATCATATGCAACCCACCTGGATGTCGCAGTAGTTGCGCTTAGACACAAAGGACAGGCTGACAGGAAAGAAGTCATTGGGCTGCCCAGCGATGCTGAATTCCAGGCTGCCCGTCTTGTTGTTGGCATCAATGACAGGTAGGCTCCACTCGAGGATGTTTCGCCTGCTGTCGTGTTTGTACTCTCCATCCAGATCACCGATCACCGGAGCTCCCACTCCAGACCTGAGGAGCACCGGGAATGTCGGTCATACACAGGACTGACAGGGATGTGACAGAGTAACAGTTTTCTTCTTATACACATTTTGTGAATAAGTACGTACGGTACAGGGATGCTGATGACCACGTCATTGAGCTCAAGGTTCTCCTCCTGCAGCTCATATTCAATGTTGACATCACAGCCAGTCCCACTCTCTGACGGCCAGCAGTTTACTGTGAGGAGGAAGAGTCGGTCAGGTTACAGTGAGGAGGAGGAAGAGTCGGTCAGGTTGCAGTGAGGAGGAGGAAGAGTCGGTCAGGTTACAGTGAGGAGGAGGAAGAGTCGGTCAGGTTACAGTGAGGAGGAGGAAGAGTCGGTCAGGTTGCAGTGAGGAGGAGGAAGAGTCGGTCAGGTTACAGTGAGGAGGAGGAAGAGTCGGTCAGGTTGCAGTGAGGAGGAGGAAGAGTCGGTCAGGTTACAGTGAGGAGGAGGAAGAGTCGGTCAGGTTGCAGTGAGGAGGAGGAAGAGTCGGTCAGGTTGCAGTGAGGAGGAGGAAGAGTCGGTCAGGTTGCAGTGAGGAGGAGGAAGAGTCGGTCAGGTTGCAGTGAGGAGGAGGAAGAGTCGGTCAGGTTACAGTGAGGAGGAGGAAGAGTCGGTCAGGTTGCAGTGAGGAGGAGGAAGAGTCGGTCAGGTTACAGTGAGGAGGAGGAAGAGTCGGTCAGGTTACAGTGAGGAGGAGGAAGAGTCGGTCAGGTTGCAGTGAGGAGGAGGAAGAGTCGGTCAGGTTACAGTGAGGAGGAGGAAGAGTCGGTCAGGTTGCAGTGAGGAGGAGGAAGAGTCGGTCAGGTTACAGTGAGGAGGAGGAAGAGTCGGTCAGGTTGCAGTGAGGAGGAGGAAGAGTCGGTCAGGTTACAGTGAGGAGGAAGAGTCGGTCAGGTTGCAGTGAGGAGGAGGAAGAGTCGGTCAGGTTGCAGTGAGGAGGAGGAAGAGTCGGTCAGGTTGCAGTGAGGAGGAGGAAGAGTCGGTCAGGTTGCAGTGAGGAGGAAGAGTCGGTCAGGTTGCAGTGAGGAGGAGGAAGAGTCGGTCAGGTTACAGTGAGGAGGAGGAAGAGTCGGTCAGGTTACAGTGAGGAGGAGGAAGAGTTTGCAGTGAGGAGGAGGAAGAGTCGGTCAGGTTACAGTGAGGAGGAGGAAGAGTCGGTCAGGTTGCAGTGAGGAGGAGGAAGAGTCGGTCAGGTTACAGTGAGGAGGAAGAGTCGGTCAGGTTACAGTGAGGAGGAAGAGTCGGTCAGGTTACAGTGAGGAGGAGGAAGAGTCGGTCAGGTTGCAGTGAGGAGGAGGAAGAGTCGGTCAGGTTACAGTGAGGAGGAGGAAGAGACGGTCAGGTTGCAGTGAGGAGGAGGAAGAGTCGGTCAGGTTACAGTGAGGAGGAGGAAGAGTCGGTCAGGTTACAGTGAGGAGGAGGAAGAGTCGGTCAGGTTGCAGTGAGGAGGAGGAAGAGTCGGTCAGGTTACAGTGAGGAGGAGGAAGAGTCGGTCAGGTTGCAGTGAGGAGGAGGAAGAGTCGGTCAGGTTACAGTGAGGAGGAAGAGTCGGTCAGGTTGCAGTGAGGAGGAGGAAGAGTCGGTCAGGTTGCAGTGAGGAGGAAGAGTCGGTCAGGTTGCAGTGAGGAGGAAGAGTCGGTCAGGTTGCAGTGAGGAGGAGGAAGAGTCGGTCAGGTTACAGTGAGGAGGAGGAAGAGTCGGTCAGGTTACAGTGAGGAGGAGGAAGAGTTTGCAGTGAGGAGGAGGAAGAGTCGGTCAGGTTACAGTGAGGAGGAGGAAGAGTCGGTCAGGTTGCAGTGAGGAGGAGGAAGAGTCGGTCAGGTTACAGTGAGGAGGAGGAAGAGTCGGTCAGGTTACAGTGAGGAGGAGGAAGAGTCGGTCAGGTTGCAGTGAGGAGGAGGAAGAGTCGGTCAGGTTACAGTGAGGAGGAGGAAGAGTCGGTCAGGTTGCAGTGAGGAGGAGGAGGAAGAGTCGGTCAGGTTGCAGTGAGGAGGAGGAAGAGTCGGTCAGGTTGCAGTGAGGAGGAGGAAGAGTCGGTCAGGTTGCAGTGAGGAGGAGGAAGAGTCGGTCAGGTTGCAGCGCAATATTTACTGCAGTATTACAGCCATGCCAGTAATGATCAAGGTTATTATCGTTAATGAAAACTAACGAAATAACGAAAACTAGAAGTGAAAAAACATTTTCGTTAATGGAAATAAAAATAAAAACAAAAAAGGAAAACTAACTAAAACTGTAATGTGTGTTCACAAAACTAAAATTAACTGAATTTATAGCAAAATGTGTTTAGTTTTTATGTGTGTGCGTGTCATACAATAGTCGAGGGTGAAAATGAAGTTTAGTTCCCAGATTTTTTTCTTGCTGTGTCTCATTATGCCAGCAGGTGGCAGCACGTTAGTCGAGTCGTCTGTGTTGCTGCGTCCACGCGCAGAATCATGTCAGGAAAAGTCGGGAGAAAGCGCCAGAGTCCAATTTGGGATTACTTTGAATATGACTGTGTTTGGATAAAGCAAGTGTCTTGTAGTGGAAAGAGACAAATTATGAGGGACAAAAAGTGAAAAAAAATCCCACAAACCTTAAAGTGCGCTTGAAAAGCTCACACAAGAAGGCTAACCTAGCTTACCTTGAGAAGGGAGCACACTCAACCCTCATCCCCAGAAACAGAAGCTAACACCAGGCAAGGCAGCGTGATGCATCCCGAGACAACAGGACAGAGATATCTACATAACTGTGTGAGTCAATTGCCTTCAAAGAGTTTATCAATTCACTTGAACCAAAATTACGAACACCCGGTGCTGCGAGAGTTAATAGTCTCATTGGGGCCAAGATATACATTTTATAGTTGCCTGGTATCAATGGTTGTTCATCTGCCCTAATTTATTTATTTATTTATTTAAAGAACCCATAGGTGGGAATGTGAGTTGTCTGTCTCTGCGTGTTAGCCCTGCGACAGACAGGGGACCTGTGCAGGGTGCAGGTAGCTGGAATAGCAACATACCCAAGGATGAGCAGAAGAGCATGACTGATATGATGAAACTGGGATTTTGTTGCACTTAATTATTGCAAACAACTAAAACTATAACTGAAACGAATCAAAACTAAACTGAAACTAAGGATTTTCAAAAAATAAAAACTAAACTAGCAAACAACTGGTAAAAACTAATTAAAACTGATATAAAATTGAAAATCTGAAGTCAAAACGAAATAAAAATAAAAACTAATGAAAATTGCAAAACTATTAAAACCCTGGTAATGATAATAAGTGCCAGTGGCAATCTTCAACATTTCCCACACAGCCATCTAACATCAAGGCTCCCATTATCTAATGAAATCATTACGCAGCTACTCAGCTAACTAAATATTCACATTTAGGCAGAAATCACAGCGTGCTAATTTAACTTCTTCACTGAGGATATGCGACGCTTGTATTTGTCATACATCAACCCGAATAGCTCAGACTGGGCACACATGTACGGCTAAACACTGTCTACAGATGCCATCCTGTGCTGTGGGAAACAAACATTACTACCACTGTCAGTGTGCTTTCTTAAAGAGGACAGGAGCTGCAGACATCAGGACGTACTGGTTAGAGGTATGAGGGACTCGTCTGTGGTTTGTAGTCTCCACTTCAGCACACCCACATCATTGTTAAGAGGGAAGGACTTCTCCGGGTTCTTCAGGCCAATCACAGACTCAGCTGTGAACAACTTCTTGTCCACATTAGGATGTGTCTAAGAAACAGAGGGCGAGACGCGTTTCAATAAAGATCTTTTACTGTCAAACATCACAGCAAAACAGCCTGGGTCACTTTAAACAGAACAGACTCAGAGGCTTACGCTCTTCTTACCATTTCATCATTTCTTAACAAAGTGAAGAGCTTAAGTCTCTGGAATTGCTTTGAAGAGGGACATTTGCATTTGCAAGCTGCTGTAAACCAAAAACATGCAGTCATCCAAACCTGAAAGGAATTTCTGTGTTTACCTGTCGACCAGGAAAAACACTGCTGTGTCTGCCTTCATCTCATTTTTAACATTACACTGCTCACTTCTGTGTTTTCTGAATGCGGGCTTATAGCGCCACCTGCTGCTCTGGCATGCTCGTGACAGCGTTTAACATAGTTTGTGTGCTTTCACAGAAATATTTCTTAAAACATAATAATTATCTTTGTTTGCTGGATTGTGTTTGAGCCCCTGTAAATAGGGGACCGTGGATATAGACTCCTCATATAACTGTAGCTTCAACGTTCAGGTACACAGCTGAAATCCAAACGCACTTCAAAATTACGATTATGGTTAAAAACAAATGTAATGTAAATAAAACTGAGTTATGTGTTTAACATAACATACACAGTGGAGCACTGTCTGCTGCACACGTGTGTGTGATAAACCAACCTGCAGTTGCAATCCTTTGCCATCATTGTTATTGATAATCAGGCGGATGCGTCCATATTTGTCGTCTGTGACTCGGAGCGTCACCATACCCAGCACCTCCATGTTCTGTAGGCCGCCATCACGGCCACAGGTCAACGTGATCTTCTCCTCCACACGCAGATGCACACTGCAGGTCAAATCACCCACACACACTTTAAGAAAGCAGCACTGAGATGACACTGTGACTGAATCTTAGCATGAAGTTGAAGTTACACCAGTGAGACACACGCACGCACACATGCGCTGAGAAACAGGAGATTTGTAACCGTCCGTTTTCTTCACCTGTCTGTAAGCAGCCTGTCTGTGAGGCGTGCTGCACTGTTGGACACTTTGTTACAAATTAAAAAGCCTCACTTATGAAAATGTTACATTGTTACAATGTTAGAATTAAGTTATAATACAATTATAACAATTATAACTTTAGGACCCACTGAGAGACATCTATGAGCCTGTTAACCGCACCCAGCACACACCTGTACCCAGCATGCACCTGTCACACTGTGGGTGTGTTTGTTTTGTGTCACTAACTGGGTGGTGCATTAAAGCAGGAGATTAATTAATGTACATGCAACCAGTTTTACAACTAGGTGAGGGCGCACTGATGCCAAGCTCGACCTGTAATGACATCATCCTTTATCCTTCTGTTATTTGACTTTAACAGGGAAACTTATATATTTAAGGTAAAAGTATTGGATTGCCACAAATGAGAAGTAAATAAATGTGTCGTGATCACAGTTCAGATGTCGTTACTGCAACAGCCTGATGAAAACAGCCAGTCCCAGAAGAATACACAGCACTGAATGATGAGGGCATACCTCTCCATGTTGACTGGTGGGGGCAGAACTTTCGAAACATCGGATCCCCTCTTTCCTGTGGTGGGCATGATGGTTTCACCCTCAGACTTGAGCTTGTCAACAAAATTGTCCACCTCTTTCCCTTTAGCCCCCAGTTTCAGAGCCTTACTGGGTCCACTTGGTCTGAACAGAAACAAACACCATGTCCCATCAGCCTAATCAGTCCACTGTTTGTGCAACCACAACAAAATCTTCCCATACAAACTTGAGTTGTACCTGACTGGAGCCGCTGTGATCTTGGGCTTCTCTGGCTCGATGATGGTGTCTGTGATGATGGTCCCTGAGGACACACTGGTCATGCCAGCGCTGCCAAACCCGCCAAAAGCTGGCACCTTCTTCCCGGAGCGCTCAGCGTCCCTCCTGGCCTGCTGCAGTTCCTTGGCCTTCCTCCTCATCTCTGCCTTGGCCTCGCGCTCCTGAGTCTGTAGGATTACAAAAGAAAGTGAGCAGGGATCAGAACAGCACGCTCAGCGCTAATACAGTCACAGCACGACAGCTGACAGTTACTCTGAAGGAGGGAAAATATAGGACTGTGTTAAATTTTAAATACTGACAGTGCAGCTGTGTTGTCAACCATGCGGGTTCATCACACTTTGCTTAGCCTGTACAGTGTGTACGTCTCATATTCTCCTTCATCTCCCTCCTTCTATTAAGCTTTGAAAAATCACTAAACTCCAATTGTTGCATTTTGTTTCTTTTACAAGACAAATAATAATTGTGTAATATAACTTTCCATGTGCTTCTTTCTAATTTGCCTGAATAATTCAACAGGAATCCAACGAGGCAGGCAGAGCCACATCTCACCTCCCTGACGGCGCGGAACACCTTCTCCTCGTGGGAGTCCATCTCTGTGAAGGTGCGGATCTGAGCCAAGTTGACGTTCTCTCTATAGCCCAGTGCAACGATCTCATCGAAGGCGAAGATCAGATCGAAACAGTGCTCCGATATTTCACTCTCCTCCAGCACACGACAGTACTCTGGGATCTGGAACAGACGGGAGGAGCGATTCATTTAAACTAATGGATAAGGATACAATAAGGACACATTAAGCACCACTGTAGCCTAGTTCTTGCTGACAGACTTTACTAACACCATTTATTTATTCCCAGAACCTAATCTTCATTTGCACACCAGCTTCCATACAGATTAACTGGTATCATCTGCCCCACTTCTATCACCATCAACAACATGTGACTGAATACAACAAAGCATCAATTGGATTCACAGCTTTTCCCCACAATGAAAAACTGACATCTGTATGTAGATTTCCTTCTTACCGTGTCCTCACAGTTCGCAGCAGAGGATGCAAAAATGATATATGCCAACAGTGACATGTTTACCGCATGGATACTGGCTGGCCTATCAAACAGACAGCAACGGGGACCCAGGTGTTACAGCTGTTTCTCCTTATTGGAGACAGGGGCCTTTGTGCTGAACAGTAACTGTAGGTAAACAAGGCCCACAGTGGCCTTTTAAACACAGTGATGAATAAGAAAATGTGGCGTAATGCTGTGTGTCCACAGGCAGTGCTTCCTGCACTGGAAGGAAACGTGGACTCACACTCAGAGCGCTTTTTCCTAACACGTGTTGTTGCTAGGCTACAAAGACATCTTCAGTGTTTTGTCCTCTGCTGTTATTTAGTGTTTAGAGCTTCAGAGGAGCTTTGAGTCTCATGATGCAGTAACACTGATTAGAGCAGCTGCTTGCTGAGGGCAGTTTCAACGTAAGAACTTCAATAATAACTTTTTATTATTTTTTTCCTGGTTTGTACATGCAGTGTTTTTAAAACTGTATTTTAAACCTTTATATTTTTTGCTGTTGAAGCCTGACTCTTAACATCTACTGTAATACAAACGTATGGTCGTATTGCATTAACAGCCTAACACTGTTGACTTCATCACTTCAGTCAGCATGAAGTTCAGTGGCCGTGTTGCCTAAAGGCTGGCAGCAAAAGCATCGCTCCACCTCACATTTCAGCTTCTCGCACTTTAACATCATTTCAGTCATTAGATTTTTTTCTTTCTTCATTAATTCAAGACAAACGTGCCTTTCATGCCCAACTACAACAAACTGTGGGAAAGCAACAAAGAGAAGTCTGTAATCTTTCTTTGCTTTCTTTTCAGCGGCCACCAGAGGGCGTCTCCAGGTAAACAGCTGGTGAGTTTATGGGCTCGGTGACTAATTTCAGGCCATAATGAATAAAATATTGAGCCCATTATGTAAATATGAGTTATTTTGGGTGTGAGGATTACCCAAGGTATGCTCATCGGCTAATGTTTGTGATTTACATGCTGCTAGCTAGTCATCTTTTTACAGTGAGATCACCCTTAGTTCATCACAGCTGGTTTCAAAGAAGCTACATCCATCATGTACACTTACTGTAACGTTCAGAACGTACAGGTTTATACAGTGACACGTCTCTACATTTATTCTTCTTTGTTACCAGACCGGTCACCTCGTCGACATGTCAGACAACATGTACTTAAATGCTCTTTGCAAACTGACTTCTATCCAAGCCTGCCTGTGTGCGCTTACCACACGGGAAAACAGTCTGAGTGTCTCCAGGTCCTCCAGGATGTTGCTGTTCTTGGTGGTGATGAGGACCATGTAGAGCTTCTCCAGTGGCTGGTACACATAGCGAACGCTGTCTGTTTCCACAAAGGTGTGCTGCTTGCCCGTGTTCATCAGTTTAGGAAACGCAGCTAGGAGACCCTCAATCCGTGTCCGGGTCATTTCCACAAACTGCCGCGATACGATGGCCTTGCCGGCCTTGGTGCACACCGCCGCTGCCAACAGCACCTGAGGGGTACAGAGGAATTTCACTACTTTAGTTTCCCACAGACCTGAACTATTACAACTAAAGATGCAGTAATCGGACCAACATCTATGCTCATAATAACAAAAGGGAGGTCAGCAAATGTCAACATTCAATTTTTTTTTGTTTCATGTAATATTTTCTTCTTTTATTCCAAAGAAACAAGAAAAAACTAAACAACAAAAAAAACAGAACTGTTTACACTACTGCAGATCTTCATCACACTTACTGAGGATTCATTCATCAGCAGGAAATCTACCACATAGGTACACTGTGACTGCAAACTACTTGGAAACCCTACATCTTAACCTGATGTGCTCCTGCCTAAAAATGTAACGTCATGTTGACACAGCCAGAAACAACCGTGACTGTTCAATACCACCGATCCCTCCTGTGAATTTCTGCTACTTTTTGCTGTAGTCTTTGATTTGATTTATCAATCATCTACATATAAGGAATAATAATCATAGTAAATAAGAACACACATTTCACCAAATTACAGGAGGAAGATTGACAAAACTATCAGAGTGAACATGAGGAAATGTACAAAGAAGAGGAAAAGCTTCACATTGAAGAGTGGAGACTCAGGAGCAAAAAGTCTTATTTGCTTTCGTCATAGGTGACACTGCATATAAAACCCAGGAAACGAGCACAATGTAATTAGCACATAATGCACCAGCACACAAATGCTGATAACATTGGCCACTTGCATAGGTTACATCGTTGGCTCTTCAAATATCCACTGTAGAAGTCTAAGTCAGCCATTATCCAATGCTAGCCTGATGTGGCCTACACTCAGGTAGGACAATATCAGCTGATTCTGATATTTAGCGATACAGTGAAGTCAGAAAAACCAGACGAGAGTACTTGTCATTTGATATATTGGTGCTCTCCTGATTACACACGGCTGTAGTTGTTTGAGGACATTACTAAATGCACATGAACTAACCGCTGTTTGCCTTTCTCTTAGGTGAGCGTGTCTTACTGGTGCAGATGTTAGCACAATGGAAAATGATCTTATAAAAGAATCAGGGGTCGTTTAATATAATGAGTATAACAATGGTTGACATAAACGGACGCTTTACGTGGCTGTGCTAAATGACTGGAGGAACTGCATTGATTACACGTTGACAATAGAAATGGAAGAGCCGATCGCACCGATGTGAACTCGATAAAGACGCGCAGCAACTGGTTATCGAAGTCATCGACACTAGCTAACTATAATAACACAGTTGTACGTATAGTTGGGGTATGTCGCAGAGCCGGGGTCGGTTTAACCTGGCTTATTACAATCTGACAGCAGGCAGTGGTTGCACGGATCCGGCTACTGACAGGAGACAACTAGCGCTAGCCCGCAAAGCTAGTTCACGTCAGCACGGACTGCACAGCTAAAGCGCTTCACTCAGGTGAAATTCAACTTTGACGACTCATTTACTCGATTTTAGCACCTGAACATGTCGCTATCACTGTGGCTCCGATAAAAAAAGCACCGTTTATTAATTGTCTTCTTTCGTTCATGAGGGGGGGAGAAGCTAGTTTGCTCATACCTAGCTTTAGCTACTAGCCAATGTTATGATAGCTGCTAGGCCCGATAAAAGGCAGGGAAATAATGGTCACTTTCGACTGTCACTCACCATTGTGGTCTCTCTCTACGGCACGACGGTCGTCAGTCTCTCGCGTTTCTTGCTTTGGTGATTCCTCGTCCCTCTGGAATAGCAAGGTGCGAATATACAGCTGACTTCTAGTTGTGTGATTGTTAGCTAGTTAGCGTCAATATGGCAGCAGCGCAGAGCCACGTCTCCACCGGAAGAGCCGCTGGATCAGCCCACCGTGGAAACCAATGACGTGGGCCCCCAAATGTTGGCCTTGTTGCAAAAAGAAGTTACTCAGATTACTTCCACCAGCGTTTCTTCTTCTTCTTCAGACTTCTGACTACTGACCACAAATTACCTCCACGCGATTACTTTTAACGTTTATCAGCGTATCAGTAACCTGGCAAACACATAAATATTATTCAGAGAGGTTGTCAGAGTAGTTCTGAGTGATAGCGTTTCACGTCTGATGGGGCTGGTCTCCGGGATGAAAATGTCTTCACCCACAAAGCACACAGGGGGTCGTATAAAAAAGAATGATATGCTACAGTCCTCAGTGCAGGCAGCGCTCTCCACCACCATCGTCAAAACACCAAATTCATCCCATCTGTGTCTCCGTGATGTGAACACGTCACAGTCTAATGCAACATATGATACAATTAGTCTTTTCTCTTTGTTGTCCTCCTTACGTTCTTTATGTTACATTTTAACCCTTAATTGTAAACATAAATATTCTCGTTGGGCATTTGTCACCGGACGGGGGGCAACGAACTAACGATGGCTGTGAAGCGTGTGAGGAATGTGACTAACATGTTTAACAAAGTCAGATATATGATGGAATTGAATGTTGTCTTTTAAGTTTAAGTTACAAAAATGTTGAATTCCGTTTATTATTATTATTATTGTTATTAATAATAATAATAATAATAATATTAATAATAATAATAATAATATTATTATTTAATAATAATAATATTATTATTATCAAAGAAAGAAAAGTAAACATACTCCAACAATCCATCCTTCTGCTTTTCCAGTTCCACGACTAAGCTGGAGCTTATTCCAGTTCTGATGGGTGAGGGTACCCTGTCACAGGGCTAACACACAGACAGACAACATTCACACGTACAATCAATTTCCAACTTCCTGTTAGCAGGTGTGACTGTGCATGGACAATAAAGAGTTATCTGATTAAACTAACCTGAGCATGTCTTTGGACTGTGGGATTAATGCCCAGACAGAAGATTAATTACTGGAGATAATTAATAAATTATTAAACATATAGAAGAAAAAAATTGCCTTTCATTAGCATGTTTTATTAGGTTAATATTAACATAATAATATTCACTTATATTTGATATTAATTAGTATGTTAATATTTTGATCACGTAGTGAAAAGAATACAGACTTCTTTATTTGCATGGGGGATGAGTGTAGCAGGAAATATTTTAGTTTATGGAAAATAATGGGTTTGATAGCTTATAGATGAGGTAGAACATTTTAAGCAGACAGTTTGAGCATCCATCCATCCATCCATCCATCCATTCGCTTCCGCTGAACCTTTTCAGGGTCGCTGGAGCCTATCCCAGCTGTCATAGGGCGAGAGGCGGGGTACACCCTGGACAGGTCGCCAGTCTGTCGCAGGGCCAACACACAGGGACAGACAACCATTCACACTCTCATTCACTCCCACATTCACAGCTAGTGGCAATTTGGATTATCCAATTAACCTATCCCCACAAGCTGCATGTCTTTGGACGGTGGGAGGAAGCCGGAGTACCCGGAGGGAACCCACGCAAACACGGGGAGAACATGCACACTCGACACAGAAAGACCCCGGCCTGATGGTGGAATTGAACTCAGGCAATAGTGCTAACCCCTGTGCCACCGTGCTGCAGTTTGAGCAGACAGTATTTTTCATTTAATGTAAATGCACACGTAAGCAAGATGCTGGTGGCAGGAACACTTTAAGATATTCAGAATGTTCTTAGGGACATAAATCCAACATTCATATGGGAATACTGTTTACATGTTTGTCATGCGCAATGCCTGTGGCTCGGGCGGTAGAGCAGGTCCTCTACCAGTCAGAAGGTTGGTAGTTTGATCCTTGCCTGCTCTTTTCTCCAGTCTGCATACCTGAGTATCTTTGGACGTGATACTGCTGTCTGATTGCGTCACTGGAGTGTGAACACATCGATGCGTCTTTCACCCAGGGGGAGGGGAAATGGTTCTCATTTTAGACCCCTAGCATGAAAAACTACACACGTCACAGTGTTGCAGTAACTTATTTTGGTCACTAGGTGTCGCCATTTAAAAAAAGGAAGAGGAACGCGCGATCCTGTATTTATCTCACTGCGAGGATGTTGGTTTTTCAATCAACAGATATTTCACTGTTCCATTAAATTATACAGTAACAACGTAAGAATATGCGTGTAATATATTTACTCCCAGTCAGTGAATTCACTGACGCACTGGATACGCCCACAGGTGTGTATGGTAGTTGGCATAAAAGTCCAAAGTTGACAGACAGGTTTTTATGGCCACGTCGTCAGATCACAAAAACATGACACAAGACGTCAGCTTTTAAAGTAATCATTTTAATACTACCGGCGGATATTTAGCAACCGGAAGTCAATTATTGCGCTTTCCCTTCTTAAACAATAACAATTTTGTTTCTTTTAAACTTCCAACATAGTCACACTTGAAGTCGTGGATGTGAGCACCCACGCCCGCAGAAGCAGAAAGGTCAGGCGGGACCAGGAAATGACCTCTAGCCGGTCCGATGACATCATAGCCACCACGCTCACTCATACGCGGAGCTGTTTGAGACGAGTGCTCGGAGCTCATCCAGGAGTTTGGGTGTCTCTAATAGTCTCTGTGTCCAGAAAAACACGCTGCTGATTCGCGCAACACCGGCGGACTCAACCGAATCACCGACATGTCGGAAGAAGCTAGTTCTCAGGTAGGTTTTCTTCACTGTTCTGTCAGACTTGCTGCTCATTCAGCGTTCACGCGTTGTGTGTAAACTTCGTCATCACGTAGGGCTCGTTGATTGGCTGACGTTTGTGCTTGTCTGCGGATTCTGCTCTCCATTGGACAGGGGGCGGTGTCAAACGTGACAGACAGTAGCTGTAAAAAGCTAAACGTTTTAGTTTGATTTGGGAAGGTTAAGATCAGCGTTGGTTAGAAGCAGGCCGCCAAACAGAGTGCTGGCACCGAAACACTGAACGCTAACCTTACAGGCTGCCTGCTTGTTCATTTGCTAGCCTTAGAGTTCCGCGTGTTAGCTATAGACACCGAAAAACCCCACCGCCACTGTTTTCCCCTCTCAGACTGAAGTCACTCAGAGACACTGATACTGAGTTCACTTAAGCTTTTATATTCCTCCCTCGTGAAATGGGCAGCACTGATTTTGCTCCTGCCTCAGAGTTACGTTGATAAACTTGGAGGTGAACGCATTTAAAAGTTCAGCATTTTATTAAAATGACACTTGGCTGTTATGTCACTGGTGCCGAATGGATGTTCGCCACCTGCTAACATCGGCTACACTATAACAGGTATGTTTCTAAAGGCGCTGAGTAAATACATGACAAATTAATCGATTTTTGGACGCAGTTTTCGGACAGACGGCTGGAAATTCAGTCTTTGTTTTACCCTTCGTAATACCCAGGGTTATGTCTGAGACGTGCACGGGTCAGGTGAAAAATAAATGAGTAAAAAGAAAGAAAATGTTACAAATAATTCAGATTTAATAGTAAGAATAATAATTTAACGATGTAATCTGCATGTAGCGCGCACAGAAATGAGTGAATTATCAGTTATTTTCATTAATAATTAAAACGTGTATAATAAGTCATCTAGTCAAAAACAAACAGTCAAATCAAACATCTGGTGTGCTGTTGAAGATTATCATTTATTTTTATTAAACAACATTTTTAGTTTTAAACTACATCATATTAGCAAATACGGAAATACTCCCGTAAGTATTACTTTGTTTTACTCGGCCACTGCTATTAAAGTCTGACCAGGATCACAAGGAAATAAAGACTTCCAGTGACACGCTTAAGATCAGTCTTTACTCTGAGCAGTGTTTGCATCTTTGCATTTATTTCAGCCTTGTGTGTCCCTGATTAAAAACAGCCAGCAGTGTTATCTGGATATTTCTGTTTGAAGAGGAACGTTTCCACTCACACTCTTCCCTGTGACCACACCCTGTAACCAGGACCCTCCTAAACTGCCTTTTGTAACGGACTCATTGAAAAGACACACTTATCTGTGGGAACCAGAGATATTAGAGGTGGAGGTCCTTAGTGGGGGAGGAGTCAGCTGGGTCCAGTAAGAAAGGACACTGTTTAGTAGCAAGAGGCTATATGACCTCAGCAAAGCTCCTTACCAGGACGCAGCAGTCAGTCCCAGACACACAGCACACAATAGCCTCTACAGTGCAGAAGCTCAGTGTGGATCATGGAGGAAGGACCTTACAAGTACATCAGGGTGAGGCCAGCAGAGAGGGATCATTCATTCGTATTTTAAGTCAGAAAGTGTAACAGTGTTGTGCTGATTGAACATATGAGGAATACATCTCGGAAGCGAGCGAGTGTTTGTAAAATCTTGTGGCTGATCTGGTTTTATGTTCCGGCAGGATGGAAACGGCAAAGTTAGCCGAGTCATTCGAGTGGGAACCCGCAAGAGCCAGGTGAGTATTACATTATTATCCAATCAGGAGCTTCAAATTCAGGCAGGTTTGACTCTAATATAAAGCTGAACTTACAGATCCCGAGTGTCGGTTGTGAATTATCTGATTTGAAAGCCGCCTGGACCTCCTTTCCACAGAGATAAAACAATCCTGCCTGACGAGTGTGTTTTTATGATAACTGTCTGTCATCTGCTCTGTTCTGCTGATTTAATACGTGTGAAAGGACAGTGAATGCAATGAGTTGATCTTCTGTTGCAGCTGGCTCGCATCCAGACGGACAGCGTGGCCGAGACGTTGAAAGAGCTGTACCCTGACATCCACTTAGAAATCGGTAAGAAGGCAGCCCCTCTGTCTGTGCAGCGTTTCTGCTCTGTCTCCATGTTTCTGTTCAGAGTGAATGGATTACACACATGTTCTTACAGCTTAAGTCTTAAAATTGAGTCTGAATCTGTCCACGCTGTCACTCCATCCTCACCGCACTGAACACACTGAAGTTTGTGTCTTTGTTCAAAGCAGCTGGTGACCTCGTGTGTTTCCAGAAAACGTCACTGAACCTGAACGCGAGCAGCAGTCCAGTTAGACTGTTCCTGCGCTTTTAGCCACAGATGGAAACTAAAAACCAGGAATTATTGAAAAAAGGAAATCCATCATATTACATAGAACAAGCAGTGATTTTGAATATATCGTCCTATTAAAAGGCGGCGTGCACTGATAGCGATTTTGATTGGCCCAGAATATTACCATGTTTAAAATGCCAGTTTTATTCTTCTTTTTTAAGTCTGATTAAAATAAAGAGGAATGGTAACTTTTTAGAAAACAGTAACTAAAACGTTAAAAAGTATTTCAGTGTTTGCAGACAGTCAGCCCACTTTCATGTTCAGTACTTTCTCCTGGGTTTTTCCTTTTTCTGGAGACTGAACCAACACAAAACGGATGCAGCAGTCTTTATATGGATCTGCACATTTAATCGATACCACCACCTGTAAGTCTGCTACCAAATTCAGCAACTCTACTTTTTCTGTTGTCGTCCACCCTCCCACTGCAAGAAGTCAGCATTAAAGCTGTTCAGCAGGAACAAAATGGCTTTACATGATGTCCAAATATTGCATAAATGCCTGCTGCTTAGTGCTCACAGGGATCCCTCTCAGGAGGGAGAGCCAGTTTTTCTCAGGTTTTGATGCTCAGAAAAAAGTTCTCAAATTTGAGGATTTGAAACTTGTTCCTAGAAGCTAAATTACCAACAGCACCATTGTGTAGACAAACAGGATTAATGGCAACATTTTGTGTCTTTACATTTGTTACTAGTTTCCAGTCCGTTGCCTGAGACGGTGCGTTCACTGCCCTGTCTTATAGGGTGGGAAAAGTGCAGCATGCGTTACTGTCGACTCGTCTCATGATCTAATCTTTTGTGTTCCAGTTGCCATGTCAACAACAGGAGACAAAATCCTCGATACTGCTTTGTCAAAGGTAAGGCTTCCAGGAAGTGTAACGGACATGACTGCTGCCACCTACACAGTCTTGTCAGCGCTGACATGAGCTCACTGCTTCATGAGCAACAGTGCAGACCAAACGCTGCATGGAGGTTCTTGATAAATGTGAAGCAGTTAATGGGAATCTGTCTCCTGCAGATTGGTGAGAAGAGCTTGTTCACCAAAGAGCTGGAGAATGCACTGGAAAGGAATGAGTAAGTGTGACCTCTGACACTGCTTCATACTTCCTTCCTATTTTCTCTTCTTCAGAAGCGCTCAGCTCGAATAGTTACTCAGCAGCCTGTAAAATGTGCACATTTTAATGGTTAAAAGAAGAAGCAGCCTAATACCAGTATAGGAACCTGCTAGTTTCAAGAGTTTTGCAACAGAAAATACAGAAAAGCTGTGTGGTGTTAGTCCACAGGAGCATGTGAAGTGCATGCAGAGCCTCAGATGTAGCAGGTGGGCTCTGGTTGCTGCGTAAATGGCTGCATTGTGGAGCTCATACATGCGAGTGCATATCCTGTGTGTGCTTCAGGGTCGACCTGGTTGTTCACTCCCTCAAAGACCTTCCCACCACTCTGCCTCCGGGGTTCACCATCGGAGCTGTGCTGAAGTGAGTCACTCACACACTTCTGACTCTTACAGTTACTTTGGATGCATTTACTCTTTTCAGGACAATTTCAGTGCACCCGGCACCTCGAGGTCTTCACACAGGTAATCGAATACGTTCTGCTCTTAGATAACCTTTTATGACTCCGGGGCTCCACTTCATGCTTTTGATTCACAGGATGAAGGGTATAGTACAAGGGGCCCAGTCCCAGTCTTCGAGAGCTACTGTCCTGCAGCTTTTAGATGCGTCCCTACTCCAGCACAGCCGAATCAAATGGTTTGATTACCTCTTCAGCATGCCATCAAGTGTGGCAAAGGCCTGATAACAAGCCATTCATTTGATTGAGGTGTGTCAGAACAAAGATGCATCTCAAAGCTGCAGGACGGTAACTCTCGGGGACTGGGCACCCCTGGTGTAGTGTGTGCAGTTACATTGTGCCAGTTTAAAATCGATGAAAAACAAGTTATTTCGAGGATTAGGTGTACCAAAGGTGCCACGCAGTGTGCGGAGCACCAGCTCGTCCTTTGTTGGGACAATAATGCTTGGGGTCATAGATCGTTGCAGCATTTGTGGTTGTGATCTGTGCGTCTTACAGGAGAGAAAACCCCCACGATGCAGTGGTCCTCCATCCGAGCCATGCAGGGAAGACTCTGGACACGCTGCCAGAGAACAGGTGCAGTCAGAGGGACCTGATCGATGCATTCTTATATCTGCTTACACTTTCCTCACGGCTAACACACTGGACTTCGTTTGTGCAGTGTGATTGGCACCAGCTCGCTGCGCCGAGCTGCTCAGCTGAAGAAGAGGTTCCCCCACCTGGACTTCAAAGACATCGTATCCTTCCTGAGAGCAGTCGCGCTGTTCCTGTGTTTATCAGCTGTTTGCACAGAGGAAACCAGCTCCCCATACACACAACCTTCTGCTGTCTCAACACCATAATGGCTAATTAGAAGGACAATAATTACCTGGATGTTACTACACCACAAGCAGCCATAATCTTCTGGGTAAATGATCATTTTCTCACGTGTGGTTACTGTGTAGTGTTAGCGAATACTATTTTTATTACAGACGCTGGAGTGCAGGTCACAAACACTCACAAACTGGTTTTGACTAGTGTGTGAACAGAGTCGGGCTAAACAAGTACACACAAAGAGGCCAAGCTAGAGGCTAACATCAGCTGATGTTTAGGAAATATATCCAGCTGCTAACAGTCCCAAACTGTGATCACACTGCGCTTGTGTTGATGATGATGACGGCCATTATCCAGTGGGTTTTGAGTGGGCAGTTTCTGGGTTTGGTGGGCTTTTCCTGAGCTGCAGTGTTCAGCGTGGGAACCTGAATACACGGCTGAAGAAGCTGGATGAGAAAAAAGACTTTGCCGCCATTATCCTGGCAGCTGCCGGCCTCAGGAGGATGGGCTGGGAAAGCCGCATCAGCCAGGTACACTGTGTGGTTATATGCAGCATGTGGGTGGCACTTCTAGTCTTACAGTGTGATTCTTTCCCCCTGGTAGATCCTGGAGCCCGAAGACTGTATGTATGCTGTGGGACAGGTAGGAACTGCCGAGTGGAAAGGTCAGGAATCCACAGGGCGGGTGGTTGTTCATGGCTCCCAATAAGGTGCATGTGTGTTTTTAAGGGGGCCCTGGCAGTGGAGGTTCGGGCCAGAGATGCAGACATCCTAGAGATGGTGTCCATCCTTCATGACCCTGACACTGTGCTGCGCTGCATAGCTGAAAGAGCCTTCCTCAGACGCCTGGTACACACACACACACACACACACTTGTGTGAATCTGTGATGACTCTATCATTTATTTGTGTGTTATTTTTGCAGGAGGGTGGCTGTAGTGTCCCAGTGGCTGTGCACACCCAAGTAAAGGACTCCCAGGTAAGAGTGTTAGTGACTGTGGCTCAGCACTGTTATACATCGTGCTCTTGTTAGCTACAGATCCAGCCCTGTACACACTTTATCTGCCACTCGTAGCAGCTGTGGGAGTATTTCCTGCCACTCTGCTGTGTCTCAACAGACTATTGGCACCAAGTGGCAAATACTCATATTTTATACTAATGGCCAGAAGTATCACAACAGTATCAATAATAAATGGTAAATGGCCTGTATTTATATAGCGCTTTACTCGTCCCTAAGGACCCCAAAGCACTTTACACATCCAGTCATCCACCCATTCACACACTGGTGATGGCAGTTACATTGTAGCCACAGCCACCCTGGGGCGCACTGACAGAGGCGAGGCTGCCGGACACTGGCGCCACCGGGCCCTCTGACCACCACCAGTAGGCAACGGGTGAAGTGTCTTGCCCAAGGACACAACGACCGAGACTGTCGGAGTCGGGGCTCGAACCGGCAACCTTCCGATTATAAGGCGAACTCCCAACTCTTGAGCCACGATCGCCCCTAATACACAAGTGATGATATCAAACAGCTGCTATGTTTCCTGCTCAGTTTAACTCCTCAAAGAAAACTGCTCTGTTGTATCTGCTGTGGCTTCACAGTTTTAGGTTCTGTTGATGCAGTGGCGTGCTTCAGGTCACAGCTGATGGGCACTGCATGCTGGGCCTCAGCAGGCTTCTGCAAGACGACTGAACTATAAATGCAGGGATATGATAATCAGAAGTTTAACTGTGACTGATCACTATCCTTAAATCATTAGCAGTCGCATGAATATGGAGACAAACCAAGTCCTGTACTGGTACCTATTTGATTCTGCAGCAGCGGCCCGCTCTCATCTGATTTTAAAAGCTTGTTGTTTGAACGTGTGAGTAACCTGGAGAAATCCTGTATGCTTTTGCAGCTGTACCTGACGGGGGCGGTATACAGTCTGGATGGCTCAAACAGCCTGAAGGAAACCATGCAGGTCAGCATCGCTGTGGGGACCCAGGTAAGAGCTGCGTGCATTGTGTTTCTGCCACGTTACCTTCGTTGCACATAGGAACCTGTTTTCATAATAACGTGCGTTTCTGCCACAGAGCTCAGAAAAGGTGGACGAGCAGGTCCAGCGAGTGGGAGTCACGGCCAACAAGATCCCAGGTAGCGTCCAGGACGAGGCCGAGAAGCTCGGCGTCGACCTGGCCGACTTACTGCTCAGCAAAGGAGCCAAGGAGATCCTGACGGTGGCCCGGCAACTCAACGACGTCAGATAGGTCTTCCTGGCTGACAGCGGGGCTCCAGAGCATGCAGGCAGTCGCAACCTGAGCTCCATCTAATGTTGGTCTGCTGACTGTTTGCTGCATGAGGTCAGGACCTGTGGTCAGGGTTGTAGAAAGCTGCTAAACTGGCTGCTATTATCCGCTCACTGAGAGTCCCCGCTGTCTCGGTTCCTGTGCGTTCTCACGCAGAGAACCTCATGGAACCTGAGCCACGTTTGGTAAGAAACACGCAGTGGCCTTCAGACGTTGTTGTCAACACTTAACAGCACCAGTGCTGGCTGATATCAGTCTGTCAGCACTGCCTTCGTCTAATCATTTGTTCCCAAAGCTCAGACCGTTTCATCCACATCTGCTGTCGTAACTCACACAGCATCTTCTCGTTTCGACGGTGCCAAAGACGAGCGCTGTTCATTAAGGCGGACTGTCTGCAAAATTTCAGTTCACGCTTATGTTCACTTTGGCACACCCATTTGTTGCCATCACGAAAGAAGAGGTGACATCCAGCTGTGGAGGGCTGCTTGCTTCCTCATTAGCAGAGAGAGCATATTTGATCCACACACTGGGCTTCAGGAGTGCGTTCTTTAACACTGGTAGTCATGCACATGTGGCGTGTGTGTGGGGTTTAATATGACTGCAGCTCCAGCACCTGCACGTTTTCACTGTCCTGCTCTGATTCTTAAAGCATGCACTGTGGTCTTTTGTAGTGCTTTGCTGGCCACAGGGATGCACTGATATCCATACTGTACTCACTGATGTGTGTCAGATTGACATTTCTGTTTTCTCACATTAGTCGACGTTCAGTGATGGTGTGATGCGGAGCTGTAAGTTCAAGGAGAATAACAAAACGACACAAAGGAAGCTTCCTGTATGAGCTCTCAGACAGGCCAGTGCATCCCTGCTGGAAGCCGATGATGGGGATGAACTGTGAGCTTCATTCCTGTGAGCGATGCTTGAAGACTCCCCAAAGCTGGACACGCATCATCAACAAGAAAACACACGTGATTAGAAAAGTTCCCAGTTTTTGTCATGATGAAGACTCATGCTGTGGTGACGGCCTTCGTCCTGTTACGTTGTTCTGACTTTCTGGATTTAGATCATTATGTAATATTGACAGTAGATTGATTATTAGAGCACCTCTGTTATATTTATGGAGTCTGTATGTCACGATCACTTTAAGTATCTGAAAGCTGATGAGTTGGTTTGAAGGTTTTACTGATCAGGACTCATCAGCTCACAGACGTCAGGTTAGCGGCACATAGAAGGTTTACGCTGCAACATGCTGTACCCCCCCCATATATCACAATGTGTTAATGATTTTTACTGTGATTGTCTAAGTATTATCTCATTTTGCCTACAAACTGCACACCTGCCTTACATGCAGCAGTCTTCACTCTGCATCATATATCCAGTGTTCATGGAATTCAATGTTCTTTTTCTAGGTTTTTGTTGCATATCTGATTTAAACCTCCTGAGACAATGAGAGGTCATGTTAGCCATATTTGTTTTCAGCTTTAATTTCTTTATAACATAGAAGACTGTTGTACTCAGTAATTTTCCCACAGCGCCGACTGTTCAAAACAAAAGGTCGTCATCAAGAAGCAATAAAGTTACTGTGCTGTGAAAAAGTATTTGCTCCTTCTTATTTTTTTATCATGCACATTTCAGATCATCAGATACATTTTAATATTAGACAATGATAACTCGAGTAAATGCAAAATGCAGTTTTTAAATGTTACTCTATTAATGGGGAAAAGTAACGAGTTCAGTGTTATCAGCCACGACCAGGTCTTATTAATGTCTCACGTGAAAGGTGACGATCTCACAGAGCGACGTGCTGTGGCCCGATCTAAAGAAACAGCCAAGGAACACGATGACGGACATCTATCAGCCTGACAGGATTTACAGGCCCACAGTCAGAGCCAGGATCCACACGTGGAGAAAACCTGGAAACTATCAAAAGTAAGCGGCTCACCAAAATTACATTAAGAGTGCATCAATGAATTATCAAGCAGGTCACAACAGACCCATAACTCCGACGATCTCTCCACTGCATATGTGACGGGGTGGACGGATAGTCCAACATAAAGGCTCGTCTCCCAAAAAACCACCTTGATGATGAATGAATGTTGGACAGAGCACAGAAACAAGTGTTTGGGTGAATGTTGTGTGAAGTGCTCAGAGGAAGAACCAGAAGGTTTAACTTTGGGAGAACATTCTGTGCACTGACGAGGCAAAAGCAGAACCTTTGTGGGACACAAACATCTGGAATAAAAGTAACGCAGCATTTCAGAAAAGGGACATCAGAGGTGAGGATCAGAGGATTCCCAGCCACTGCTGGATGTTTGGGGTTTTCTTGAATCGCGGATGGGAGCATGGGATGAATTAAACTGGACTCCGATTCTGCATCTGTACTGGGAGCATGCTGTTTTCAGCTGCCCACTGTGAGGAACTGTGACGTGGCCTAAACCTGTAAGCAGCTGTTTTAGAGAAGGACTAGAAACCCTGGATCTTTACATGTTGCACTTCACTGTATCCCAGCAACTAAACTCTGAATGGAAGGAGGCGTCAGAGTTTTTACATCTTTACACTGACATATAAATGTGTAGAAATGAGGACGGGGTGAAGGGCGTGCTAACTGAGAAGGAGGCAAGTATTTCCTACTTGAAATCAGTCTAAAGATGCTAAACCTTCTGTGTGTTGTGAAACATTGGATAATCTCACAATGAGTCCGTTATGAAATTAGTGCCTTTGGCTACTCAAAATATATCTCAGTGATTCCTGAGATTAGGGACAAAACAGGTTTTAATTTTCTAAAATATATTTTTTGATTTTTCAAAAACATATTTACATATAGTTGTTACACAAAGTTGTGTCTGTCTCACCATGTTTTGGTCTCCCAGGTGTAAGATGTTTTAATAATTTATGTTTTTGCTGGAGAAGTGCAAGGTTTTTGTCAACACCGTCAGACACAAAGAAATGCAAATATATATATTTTAAATGAAGTTGTTTCAGCTATTTTGACTATTAGCAGCTTCTTTGTTCTATTGCTTATGCACATGTGTTTTCAAACTAATTATACCAGGTTTAAAAGTAAGATGGTTTTGGCTTTTTATTATTAGAGTTACAGTCATACATATTTTCAGAAGCTTGTATTTAATCTCTATAAGAAACAATCATATTTAGCAGCATGCAAATTACACATTTATTGAGAAAATTGAGTATTTTTATTGGAAGATCATGAGGGAGGAAAATATATGTTTCTCCAAAAGAGAAAAATAAACAAAAACTCCATATTATGGAGTTGACAAGGTGCTGACGGTGGTGATGACACACTAGAAAGCAAGATATTATTTCTTTCAAAATGACCATTAAACCTTAACAACCTTTGTAATATCACAAGACGCATCATAACAATTCTGTTTTTGCACACATCAAGTTCTGCATCTTAATAGTTCACCAGCAAGTAGCCGCCTGCTGCTGATTCCTAAAGTTCTCTGTGGTTGTGTTTAGACGCTGCTGGACTTTCTCTCCTTTCGTCTCTGTGCTTGTTTCCAAAACCTTCTCTTCTGCCCTTTTTCTTTCTTTATTTTTCCCTCTTTCACTCTCTTTCTCCATCTTTCCCTTTATGAGAAAGTCTTTCTTCAACTCAGGCTGGCTGTAAATTTTTTCTCCTTTTTTGATCCTCCCTGTTCCTTCTCTTTCGTTCCTCTGACAGCTTCCCCTTTGCCATTCTAGCCTGAAATGTACCATCTTGTAATTACTATAATTTTTCTGAACCATATGCATTTATACAGATTAAGGATGAATATTCACAACACAATTATGTATTAAGCAATAATCCAGGTTGAAACTCGGCTGCAGATCCCAAAGTCAAAGGAGCTCTGTGGCATCACTGAGAGTTACAAACTGTCTAAATTCTTTCATCTTTAATAAAATGATCAGTGAGTTAGAAGTTAGCTCGCTGGTTTCCTCCTACATTCCAACATGAATGAAGACAGAAAACTAGACAGCAGTGACGTTTGTCGGGTTACTGAAGTTGGGCTAGCTGCTATATAGTGATGTGCTAGCGACACAGCTATGTTAGCATAAACACAGTGAAGCTGGAGGATGAACACCAACTTTTTTTCCACCAGATAAAAGTTAATGCAGGGTTTCTGATGGTTAGGCTGATCACTGACTGTTTTTAGGGGCTTGTTCAGATTAAATAGAACAAGATAAAAAGCATTAAAACATTTTAGCAGCACAACAGGCTTAATAAACACAGAGTAGTTTGGGTCCGGAAGCAGGATTCATACATCAGCACTTAAAGACCAGCTCTCGGGGCAGAGATAGCTCAGTAGATGCCACATGATTGAAAGGTTGAATGTTCAAATCCAATGAATAGTGGCTATCCTGGATTGGTAGCTGCCCACTGCATGAATGAGTGAATGGGTTAAATGCAGAGGACTAAGCATTACAGGATTAATAATGTATACATAAACAATGAGATTCAGGATATGGCAAATTCGATAATATTCGACACATCTGTAAAGCAGAAATATCAGTGAAATACACAGGAAGTAATATGACTGAAATATTAATAAAAATAACTTAATATGAATGAATGAATGATGAATAGTACACTTTCTGTCAACACCATTAGAAAAAGGGTCAACACCGTCAGACAAAAATCCTGATGGTGCTGACAAAATACCCAACTTTCTCTCAAAACACATGTTTTTCTGACAGAAGCCATCTTGTTTTTCATCAGCTGCTTACGGCCTCTACAGTCTACCTAAATGAAGCTCTTTTCACAAAAACAATAATTAAATCTTGCATTTCATCGACTTTGGTGTTGACGCACTGTGGTTGTGACACAGTTTTAAAGGTGTGTCATAAATGAAATAAAAATAAAAAGACCTCATGGCATGAGTATCAAACAGGAAGTGGTAAAGGGGTCCTCAGAGTGTAAGCTGCCCACAATAATTCCCGAGTTTTTTGTACTTTTAAAAAAATCAGATGGTGTTGAGAAAAACTCTGGACATGATTTTAATCACTTAAAAAATACGTAAAAATAAAATTTCAATTGCATATTTTGATATTATATAAGGTAAATGTTTAGTGACGAGAGCCGTGATGTTTAATTTTACATTACTTTTAATTTTTTTCTGTATTTTAATATTATCACACCTGCTTCTGGAGAATGGATTTTTAAGGTACTGGTAATGAATTGTACCATTTAAAATAAATATATATGTATAAAAAATGCTAAATCATACTTTTGTTGTGTAAACATTGCCTTGGTTTGTCTCTTAGTCAGTTGGGTAACACTTGTATGCATATTTTTAACCCCCAAAATTGGGTTTTATCTGGCGAACATGTTTTGTCCCTTATCTCAAGAATCACCGACCTATTATATATCTATGATATATTTATAGCCCTGTGATGTTGTATTTGAGCAATTCTCTTTCTCAGATCTCACTTAAGGCACATTTAATGTTAAAGGCACTTTTCACTCGGATAAATCGTATCACTTTATAATAATGTCACACTATTAATCATTAGTCAGGTATTAGTAAGTTTGTAATTCATGATTTTTATGCCATTACTCTTCCTTAGTATGCCATTTTTAAATACAGACTTATCACTATGACTATAATTATGACTGTGGTTATTGCGAGCAGCGCTGATAGCTGTAAATGCTGTAACAGATTGGCAAACATGCCTGTATTTATGAATGACATACTAAGGAGGAGTCATGACATATATATGATGTATTAAGTGCTTACTAATACCTGACTAATGCTTAATTGTGTGACATTGTCATAAAGTGCTACCGTGTAAGTAGCACCACCGTGCTATTGCTACCACCGTATGAGAGCTCAGCGGCATTATTAAATAAATAAATTCAATTCAAAAGTAACTTTGACATTTTTGGTGTCTTCGGTGCACAAGAAGGTAAACTTGGTCCATCCTGATTGAAACACTGTGACCGGCTCAGTTTGTCCACACGTTCCAAATTCTGTTTGGCAGTTTTTGAACGTTTGGGTGCAAAAGCAGCCACGTTCAGTCTAGTCCCTGAGGCTCTCTGCCTTTCACCTGTTAGATGACTTTCTACATGTTGATCTTCCGCTCGGTATTTCTGCTGTTGTGCCAAAAAGGGATTTTAGGTATTTGCCTACAAACGACTGCCCATATTTAAACTGCTGTGAATGACTTATTAGACTACAATCTGTCAAACATGTATCCTAGGAGGGACGTCAAGTTATTCTGTGGCTTAATATTTACCTGGTAGCACTTGACAATAATGTCACACCTGTAAGGTGCTGTTTTTAGGGCTGAACGATATATCGCATTTGCGATAATATCGCGACATGATCAAGTGCAATTTTCTAACCGCAAAGGCTGCGATTATACTCTGGACATGTCCAAATTCATGGGCTGCATCCTCCTGAGGCCGCATTTGTAGACCGATTACGTCACAGCGACGCGCCGAAGGCTGTCCAAATTACTACCATATCCCAGAATTCATAGCGCGGCCCAGCCAAACTCCAGTTTCCAACAATGGCGGCCGCTACTAAGTTTTAAAATTACTCATACTAATCTTTCTGGGTCACAAAATAAACTTTTAAAATATTTTCAGGCGAGAAAGTAGTTGTGTAAACATCAAATATCTGCTCGGTTTATCAAGATATCCCATATTTGCAAAAGTGCTTTGACGTTTTCAGAGGCGTCTGCTACCCACCAGCTCGACAGCTAGCCGGGAGCTCGAGGGTTACTGATGCGGCCGAGAACGGCACAACTCCCGGCACATCATTTTCAGATCACCGCGGAGTTTCGCTGCTCGGGTTAAACGTAATATATAAGTCACTTAGACAACCTAAAAATGTTATTGTTGGGCTTTTTTCAGTGTTTTGTTTGTTCGTGAGTAAATCGGTTTGGCTGAGATTAAAGTTATTAGATTAGATAAAATAAAACTTTATTAATCCCCCGGGTGGGTTCCTCCTTGGTTTTCACACAGCTGACTAAACGTCAAACAGAAAACTTATTAAACAGAAGTATGAGACAGTCGAGAATTTACACCAGTGTCTGGTTATATTTTAGATAGCAAGAAGCAGACGGCCGAGTTTATTAAACTCCACCGAGACAGCGGTGACGCTAATCAGAACTAGACCGTCCAATTTCACGCCTTTAAACTTTAAAGGTGTGTTTGTGTGTGTGTTTATACAATTGCTATTATGTTTGCACTTTATGTGTAATGTTACTGACTGCAGAGATCAGTAAGATGTGTGTATTTTTTATTTATTAGTTTTATTTATTTAATATTATTTTTTAATTGAATGACTGTCTAGTAGTTTGTCGAAAAACTGAGTGTGGTAAAGCCACTGATTTTGTTTATGTATATTTCTGCAATCTGCACATTGTACTGACTTTCATTTTAATGTTTACACCAGGGTTCCTTGTCAGCACTTTATGCTCAGATGTTTGTAAGCTAAAAATAAACTATTGTGTATGTTCAAATATACTGTTGTGATTGAAGAAGTTAAATAAAAATGTCAGTCATCACCTCATGTCATCATAACAGAGGTCTGTCTTCCAGGAAAGAACAGTTTAAAATTAATGTAATATAGTATTGGCCATACTATATGATGTATTGCTTGTCTTTGTTTAATAATACAGAAGACAAATACCTTAAAAAATAATCGCATATCGCATCGCAATCGCAATATTGGGGCAAAAAATCGCAATTAGATTATTTTCCATAATCGTTCAGCCCTAGCTGTTTTCATTCACTGACGATGTGAATGTAAGTCCAGAGCGCAGCGTCTAAGACACATTTCACTCAGAGCTCCAAATGGATACCCGCTGGTGGTTCGAGGACAAACGAACAAAAACCTCCCGATATATTATCTTGGAAACATAAACAGTGCCATTCTGTGGTGTCTACATTTCGTGGGAGTTTGCTGTGGAAGATTTGGGTTTGACAGAAAAGCGGCAGGATTAGTCCCTAGGATGTATCCTGTGTTGTGTTGATAAAGAAAGTGAAGCTAACAGCATCAGAATCAGCACATTTAGACAAAATCGAATGTACCACATGTTATGTTCACATTTAATGGGACAACACAGTTTTAATCTTCCGCTCTGTGGTCCCTCGACTTGCGTGATGACACCCTGAGCAGCTTTTCTTCCTCACATCCCCTCGTCCAACCAAACTCCAGGCGTCCATACCGGGTCTTTCCGCAGAGCTGTGCAGTGACAAAGTTGTGCTGGGAACTCACTGGAATGATACGGTAGAAGCAACCGACGGCTGTCTCTACGGTGTCTTTCAGCTCGATTTTCTGAACCACCCTCTGATGTGCTGCTGCCAGCTGAGGTTGAGGTGGGGGAATATCTGCCACGAGCTGCACGTCAGTAGCAAATGTGTGTGCGTGCTCTGAAATGTGTAAACGTGCTGCCCGTGCAGACTGGAATCCATGCAGAGAGATGAGTTTGTACAGGTTGTTTCTCCACTCGGCCATGCTTGGTCCCGAGGTTTGGAGCAGCTGTGTGGAGCGCTGAATATGAGCAGCGGACACTGTACTATTAAATGTTGGGTCACTACCCAAGTCACTGCTTAGACTTCCCCCCAGACAAGTGGCCTGGACTATGGAGCGTGAGGGCACATTGGCAGGGGAGCTGTCACGGAGGAGCAGGGAGGACTCGGCGCAGACTGTAGTCTCAGAAAAACAGGTTTATTTACACACTCCAGGTGCACTATATACAGGTGAGGGAGAAGGGGGCCAGGGTTCCCAGGGGTGCAGAGCGGGGTCGGGAAAAGCGTCCAGAGTCTCCAAACCAAAACACGAGAAATCTGCATACAGAGAACAAGGGTTAGCACGGAACTTTTACGGACAGAGCTCAAAACTGGCTGAGGCTAAAGTAGCACTGACGAGCGTTATTCAATAGTCCAGCGGCGAGGTGCTCTCAGTCACTGCCTTAAGTAGCGGGAGCAAACAGGGTGAGGAGCCACAGGTGATTGCCTACAGGTGGTGGAGGCCGGGAGCTCACAATGAGCTCCGCCCAGGCAGCGAGCAGAGAGAGAGGAGAGAGAGAAAAGACAAAACATAACATGTAGCCACACAGGGCCAGCCGAGCAGGCACGGGGACCGTGACAGGAGCTGTACAGTCCACCTTTCAACCCGCTCTCAGCAGCATTAGTCTGAAGTGTGGAGGAGCAGGACTGTGGGTTAGGATGGTGCTCAGAGGGGACACAGAGTTTTCCAAGATGTGGCAAGTTGTTTTTGAAGACTTTGGACTTCTTGTAGAGGGCCAGCACTCTGTTATCGAGGCCAGCCTGCACATGGTTAGCTATGCTGTTGTATTTGTGTGAGAAAAGGAGGAACCTTTGATCCTTGATTGGTGACGGTTCTGGTTGTGGTTGAGGATCCTCTGGAGCCAGCAGTGGAGAGTAGGTTTCATTTTGCAGCTCTACGAACATGAAAAGGGCCATAAAATGGTTAAAAAGCTTTTTATGACCACATTAGCTGTTCCTATTTCAACTGCACAAAACACAACTAGTCCCCCAGAGCTATGGAGTGAGGGCCTTCTGGGGGTGCCCAGTGTTGACTTCTGCTACAGCCACATGAGTTTAAGTCTTCACACTGAACATTATTCTTGTTTCCTTTGATTGGTAAACCTCTGCTCATGTTTACGTTTCTCAAGCTCTTTGTTTTTTTCATACCTTTTCCAGCCGTCTTACGATTTGATGCTGCTGTATCAAATTTTTAAACATTTGGTTTTCTTTCCACGTTCGATTGGAAATACAAAATGCATTTATGAAATCTTCAAATCACTGTATCCTAGATTTATTCACATTTTACACAGAATCCATCTTAGGTTGGTTTAATAACAGTAAAAATGATCAATATTTGTCCCTGTAAAACTCTACCTTACCTGGTCGTTCTGTTCTGCCTGTTTTCTCCTGCTCGCTCTCTTTCCTCTGAACACATCACAGTCAACACAAAACAACTAATATCAGCCAACGAGTGACGTTTGTTGGAGTGAAGGCCCGTCAGCGTCTCTACCACCTCAGACGCTTGAGAGACTTCCAACTGCCCTCCAAGGTGCTCAGGAACTTTTACTCGTGCACCATAGAGAGCATCCTGGCGGGAAACATCTTAACCTGGTTCGGGAACAGCACCATGCAGGACAGACGAGCTCTACAGAGGGTTGTGCGATCAGCTGAGCGCACCATCCGCTCCGAGCTCCCTGACCTGCACTCAATCTACAGCAGGCGGTGCCGGACCAAGGCCAGGAAGATGGTGAAGGACCTCAGCCATCCCAACAACAGACTGTTCTCTCTGCTGAGGTCAGGAAAGCGATTCCGCTCCCTGAAGACCAACACAGAGAGACTGAGGAGGAGCTTCTTCCCGCAGGCGATACGGTCTCTCAATCACACCACCACACAGTACTGACCCACACATATGGTTCTTACACACACACTGGACTTTCTGGACATTGTTTCACTTCATTACTTAAATCACTTTAAGCATATTTGCACTGCACAAGACATAATGTGGATCGCACAACACTGGACATTATATTCTTCATTTCCAGTTAATACTTGTACAGCTGCTGTTATTGTGTATATATTTATTTATATTTCTTCATACATTCTTATATAGTTCTATATTGTGTATTTTGTTGTACAGTTATTTTATTTTCAACTTTAATTTATATATTTTATCTTATTCTTTCCCAGTTAAATTTACCCTTTTTAATTTTTCATATTTATTTCCTATCTTATTCATAGCCTTTTCCTTTTTTGTTTTCTTTAGGTCACGAGCAGTTGTCCAAGCATTTCACTGCATATCGTACTGTGTATGACTGTGTACGTAACAAATAAAAATTTGAATTTGAATTTGAATTTGAATTTGATGTTCACAGAAGTATTGCTGACTTCTAATACTTCTGACGGGGAATCATTTTCTCAACGTACTTTTCTTGTTTGGTCGGGCTGCCCCTCATCCTTCCTCTCGCTCACATCATTCACTGCGAATGAAAACTGACTGTAAGGAAGCTGCCATAGTAACACATTAATAATGCCATATGGACCATAGATGGTATATAAAACATGGACGGAGCTTCTGGGTGGGACAAATGAAGCCAGTGTGGAAATGCTTAAGCCTGCAATCTTTGTGAGGTAACAGCTGTGAAGAAAAGCAGTCTGCTTCTACAGGAGACTCTGTGAAACAGGTTTCTGTCTCAGCCTCAGTGATCACTGTCCGCCTGAATACACATATGAACTATTTTTAATAAAACTTGGACATACTATGTTAGCAGCTCATGATTAACAACCCAACCAGCCGGGATGTGGTCTCACAGTCAGACTTGCCCCTCCTCGTCACATCCTGGTTTTGTAACCAGGATGGTGGAGGCAGGAACACTCCTCTCTCAGGGATTTGGACTTCAGAAATAGCGTCGTGGTCGCTTTTATACAGTTTAACATAGAAAAGTCGTTTCCCTCAGTTGAAACTGTATCGTAGAAACAGAGATTTGTAGAGTTATATTGACAAATGTAACAGAAAAACACACTTTTACTAGAATGTAGACTTAAACTGCGTCCATGTAGGAAACAGCTAGCAGTGATGTGGAGACCACAGGAAGTCAGCGACACCACAAATGACTGTGAGCAAAAAAGCGTGTGTCCTGAGATAAGTTTGAGTGATGGCTTAGGCGTCATATAAACGGACGCAGCCTCTGATGTCACGTACGCGTGCAGGTTAGTCAGACCTCCAGCTGACTGTTTAGCCGTCGTTCTCTGACGTCACATGAAACTCAGGTTGAAACTTAAGGTTATGTATATAACCCCGGTTCTCTGAGTAGCATGAGTGAGTGTCTCACTATGGGAACGCCTCCTGCGTGACCTCTTCAGAAGCTCAAATACCATTACGCCAGCCCTTACAGGCTGGCTAGGTGACGCCCATGTCAGGAGGGGCCAGTGCCTCCCTATATAATAGGCTGACATAGCGTCAGATGTCATTCAAAACAAGCCCACCTCTTCCTCGCTTCCATAGCAAGGAGGGCGGTCTGGTGAGACACTCACTCATGCTACTCAGAGAACCGGGGTTATATACATAACCTTAAGTTCTCTTTCATAGCATTCGTTTCGTGTCTCACTATGGGAGAAATACTGACTCCCGGATTGCCAGACATGCCTGTTAAGAAGACAACTGTCCCCAACAGCACTTCACAGGGGAGAGGCCCCCACCCGGGAAGAACCTGCACTGAGGACCGAATGTGCTAGGTTAGGTGCTGTCACATCTAACCTGTAAAACCTAGCAAATGTATGAGGTGAGGTCCAGCATGCAGCTGCACACACCTCCTGAATAGAAACTCCCCTAAAGAGAGCCCATGAGGTCACCAGACCTCTAGTGGAATGCGCACGTAAGCCAGCAGGGGGCTGAAGGCCCCTGCTAGTATAGGCCAAGGCAATTGCCCCTACTATCCAATGGGAGAGGCGCTGTTTAGACACAGGCTTTCCCATATGTGGTTTAGCCCAGGACACGAACAGCTGGTCACTTTGTCTGACACTCTGGGTTCGGTCCATGTAAATGCGCAGAGCACGGACTGGACACAAGGTATGCAGCCGCCGTTGCTCCTCTGAGAAGAAAGGCGGTGGGCAAAAGGCCGGCAGTTCTATAGGGGAACATGTGCCGACAACCTTCGGGACAAAGGCAGGGTTGAGCCGCATACAGACCCACGTATTATCCGAGGAGAACTGAATGCATGACTGATGCACTGAGAGAGCGTGTATCTCTCCCACACGTTTAGCAGAAGCTAAAGCAATTAAAAGAGCCGTCTTCAAGGACAGAAATTTCAACTCAACCTGTTCCAGGGGTTCGAATGGGCAACAGGAGAGCGCAGCCAATACTGTGGGAAGGTCCCATGATGGAGCCAATGGCCTAGACGTAGGCAATTTACGCCGTGCACCCTTCATGAAACGGCATATTAAGGGATGCTGGCCAACAGTCTTTCCCTCAAAACCAATATGGCAGGCTGAAATTGCTGCCAAATACACCTTGATGGTGGAGAAGGCTTTACCCTTATCAATCAGGGCCTGAAGAAATGACAGAATCACAGCCACCGAGCACTGAAAAGAGATGGCCTGTGATTCTAAGCACCAGCTTTCAAACACATGCCACTTATGCTCATATAGCGTCCGAGTAGACGATGCTCTAGAACACTGAATAGTGTCGATAACACTATGAGGGAGCCCCACCGTGTTCAGGTTAAACCACTCACGGGCCAAGCCCACAGAGCCAGCCTCTCTGGGTGGGGGTGGAATATTTCCCCCTGTGCCTGAGACAGGAGGTCTCTGCGTAGTGGTAACAGCCAAGGTGGGCTGCACAGCTGCTGAAAAATCTCCGCCAGCCAGTGTTTCCCTGGCCAGTGCGGGGCTATCAGGATCATATAGTGACTTCTCTCCCTCACTCTGGCCAGAGTTGGAGAAATGAGGGCCACTGGGGGAAAAGCATAGAGGAGGGTTCTCGGCCACTCGTGAGCTAGAGCATCCACCCCGAGTGGAGCTCTCTGATCGTTCAGCGAGTAAAACAGGGGACACTGAGCATCCTCCCTGGATGCATAAACGTCCACGGTCGCCAGACCAAATCGCAGCCAGATCTGCTTCACCACCTCCGGGTGAAGCTTCCAGTCCCCATACAGCGGGTTGCCCCTGGAGAGAAGATCTGCTCCAAAGTTCAAGATCCCCGACACGTGAGTTGCTCTCAGTGACAGCTGGTGAACACTGCTCCAGACTATCAGTCTGTGTGCCAGCGTGTGTAACTTGGGGGACCCCTGTATGAGAGCATTTGTGTGACAAGTCGCTCCCTGGCGGGTTGGGGCTGCCACCAGCCAATCGTCGATGTACGTGGCCACCCGAATGCCCTTTTTCCTGAGTGGGGCCACTGCTGCCTCGGTGCATTTCACAAACACCCTTGGGCTCAGTGAGAGACCAAAAGGCAGGACTACAAACTCGTATGCCATCCCCTGGAAAGCAAATCTCAGATACTTTCGGTGTGGGGGATATATGGGGATGTGGAAATAAGCATCCCTCAGGTCGATTGATGTTAACCAGTCGCCCGCTCGTACAAACCGTAGCAGCGAGGCGTGCGTCAACATCCTGAACTTGTATGTCCTCAAATGCCGGTTCAGGGCACGGAGATCCAGAATGGCTCTCATCCCCCTCCCCCCTTTCTTTGGCACAAGGAAATACCTTGAATAAAATCTGCTGTGCATTTCCTCGGGAGGGACAATTCTTATAGCTCCTTTATCTCTCAAGGTGGAAATTTCCTCCAGGAGAAAACTGGCAGACTCGCTCGGAGCACGGGAGTAAACAATTTCTTTGAATTGTGGTGGAGCGACACTGAATTGCAGCCTGTAGCCCTTTTTCAATGTCCTCAGCACCCATGCTGACTGAGTGCAGGTGGCCCAGCTCTTCATGTGGAGAGACAGAGCGCTCACTGGCCACTTCACCGAATATGGCGTTTTGGCGCCCCCTTGTGGTCGCAGCGCGAAACATACGCCATTTCGGCGTCCCGTCACCTCTCTCACAGGCGAGCGAGGTGACGGGCTCATCTGCATCATCACAGCCGTGGAAACGCGAGTCTCCACGGGCTGCGTTATGGCAGACGGTGCTCCGTTTTTCAGCATGTTTGATTTTCTCATGTGTTTTGCAACACTCGACAGCGCCCTCGGCAAACTGCCTGGATGCGCGTGTCGGGGCTCTTTTAATACAGAATGCATGAGAGAAGTGCTCGTGTTTTCTCTGGTCCCCTCCCCAATCAGACCAGGAGTGACATGTTTAGCCGCATGTTCTCCTTAAATTGCTGGCTGTCTGAGTGGTGTCCCAGAAACGATGTGGGCTTCATAGATAATTGGCAAACCTTCTGGAGGAAACCTGGTCTTGTTAGGAGAGACGGCATCCATCCCACTTTGGATGGAGCAGCTCTCATTTCTAGAAATATGGACAAATTTATTAAACCCCCCAAAATATGACTATCCAGAGTTGGGACCAGGAAGCAGAGTTGCAGTCTTACACGCTTCTCTGCAGCTTCTCTCCTCCTGCTACCCCCCCAAAAACCCATCTCCATAGAGACTGTGTCAGCTCCCAAACAGACAAAAAACAAACTAAAAACCAGCAACAAACAACTTAAACATAAACAATCACAAAGAAAGAACAATACAGTATCCACATCTGAACCAAAGAGTAAAACAGTGAAATCTGGATTATTAAATATTAGGTCTCTCTCCTCCAAGTCTCTGTTAGTACATGACTTAATAATTGATCAACAAATTGATTTACTCTGCCTTACAGAAACCTGGTTGCAGCAGGATGATTATGTTAGTTTAAATGAATCAACACCCCCGAGTCATTCTAACTACCAGAAATCTCGAAGCACAGGCCGAGGGGGAGGTGTGGCAGCAATTTTTCACACCAGCCTATTAATTAATGAAAGACCAAGACAGACTTTTAATTCATCTGAAAGCCTGATGCTTAGCCTCGTCCACCCCAGCTGTGAAACTCAGAAACCAGTCTTACTTGTTATCATCTATCGTCCACCTGGGCCTTACACAGAGTTTCTGCCTGATTTCTCAGACTTTATATCTAATTTAGTTCTGAGCTCAGATAAAATAATTATTGTGGGTGATTTTAACATCCATGTAGATGCTAAAAATGACAGCCTCAACATGGCATTTAATCTGTTATTAGACTCAATTGGTTTCTCTCAAAATGTAAAAGAACCCACCCACCACTTTAATCACACTCTAGATCTTGTTTTAACATATGGCATCGAACCTGAACATTTAACAGTGTTTCCTGAAAACCCTCTCCTGTCTGATCATTTCCTGATAACATTTACTTTTACAATAATTGATTACACAGCGGTGGAGAGTAGACTTTATCACAGTAGATGTCTTTCTGAAAGCACTGTAACTAAGTTTAAGAATATAATCCACCCACTGTTATCATCTTCAATGCCCTGTACCAACACAGAGCAGAGCAGCTATCTGAACGCTACCCCAACAGAGGTCGATTATCTTGTTAATAATTTCACCTCCTCACTACGTACGACTCTGGATACTGTAGCTCCAGTGAAAACTAAGGTCTCTAATCAGAAGTACCTGACTCCGTGGAATAATTCTCAAACACGTACCCTAAAGCAGATGACTCGTAATCTGGAGAGGAAATGGCGTGTCACAAATTTAGAGGATCATCATTTAGCCTGGAGAAATAGTTTGCTGCTTTATAAGAAAGCCCTCCGCAAAGCCAGAACATCTTACTATTCATCACTGATTGAAGAAAATAAGAACAACCCCAGGTTTCTCTTCAGCTCTGTAGCCAGGCTGACAAAAATATCTTTTCATACTTTTGGGTCAATAAAACCCATCCATCCATCCATCTTCATCCGCTTTATCCGGGACCGGGTCGCGGGGGCAGCAGCCTAAGCAAAGCAAAGAGGCCCAGACCTCCCTCTCCCTCAATAAAACCCCTTTTTCGAATTAAACACCTGTGTCCTTTATACCTTACTGCTTGGTCCCTGACACTGCTCCTCACATACAAGGTCTTAAATAATCAGGCCCCATCTTATCTTAATGACCTTGTAGTACCATATCACCCTATTAGAGCACTTCACTCTCACACTGCAGGCCTACTTGTTGTTCCTAGAGTATTTAGTATTTGGTGCAATAGACCTCAATACTTGAAATGTGCAATTCACTTGTATTTTTATTTTTATTCCTATTTATTCTATCCCATTCGTATATTTTATTTATATATGTGTGTGTGTGTGTGTGTGTGTGTATATATATATATATATACATATATATACATATATAAAACACCCAGCACGCCCCTGCGGGCGGTTTATCCTTCAAGCTCGGGTCCTCTACCAGAGGCCTGGGAGCTTGAGGGTCCTACATACTTATAGTTATAGAATATTCACAACATACTTCATACCGTGTACATTGTAACATACCATAATAGACCCATTTCGGTAATATACTCACACATCTATATTATTGCTAATATATATTGTAATATATCTATATCACTAAAGCACTTCTGGATGGATGCAAACTGCATTTCGTTGCCCTGTACCTGTGCATGTGCAATGACAATAAAGTTGAATTATATTCTATTCTATTCTATTCTATGTAGCAGTTGAAATGTTTTCAGTTAAATTCTTATTGGTTAGGAATATTATATTTAACCAATATATTGTTTGTTTATTTATTTATAAATTGTGTACACAGGAACAAGAATAACTTAATGTATTTAGCTTAATTGGCTGACATTTTTGTATTATTCTTGTGATTTCTTATTGGCCTTGTTTATTTAATGCAGGCCAGGTGAACCTTGTTGGGGTATGAAAAAGGATGGCGAGCCAATGAGCGGCTAGGAGCAGGACACATTCTGCAATTGACGCTTCCACCGGTTGGGTAGGAAGCTATCAAAGACAACGCTCTGTCCCATTTTCCAAATACACTGATTTCCGCAATCATACACACCATTCCCTTCATTTATGGACAATAGCGCTTGGACATCTCTCATGGACATTCAGATAAAACTCATGGACTTCAGTGTGGATCAGTGGATTTGATATTAACATGTGGTGTTTATGGGGGAACTGGTTTTTTTGAGAACCTGTATTGCTTGGTATAAGCCAGACAAATCTGTTTAGTTGTCTTTGTGCACCCTCACTGTGTTTTTGATTAATTGGATAGCTGCAGCAGGAGTGATTATTTAAGTTTTCCTTTTCTTGTTATTCTTTTTTGGGGTTTGGTTAAATACATGGTACCTGCAAAACCATTTTTTGTGTTGTGTGTATTTATTAATTACTGCCCATCAGCTCCAGTAGCGTCCCTAAATCTTCTGATTAATAATAACCATAAAATTACACTCAATCCCTAGCCTGTATTAATTCATTAGCGCTACATCAGTGTTACAGGAGGCAGAGCCTTCAGTTTTCAGGCCCCTCTTCTGTGGAACCAGCTTCCAGTTTGTCTTCCTTCTCTCACCCCAACCAATCACAGCAGATGGCCCCGCCCCTCCCTGAGCCTGGTTCTGCCGGAGGTTTCTTCCTGTTAAAAGGGAGTTTTTCCTTCCCACTGTTGCCAAAGTGCTTGTTCATAGGGGGTCATATGATTGTTGGGTTTTTCTCTGTATGTATTATTGTAGGGTCGACCTCACAATATAAAGCGCCTTGCGGCGACTGTTGTTGGTGCTATATAAATAAAATTGACTTTAATTGAATCTAAGAAAGGAAAAAAACGCCGGCCTTAGTGAGCATGAGGCCATAAAGATTTTGATGAAGGTATTTTAGGGAAAAGTCCCAGAGTGACCAACACTTTAACTGTGAGGCGAATGTACAGGACGGTCTGCATGTACAGTATTTTCTTGTTTTTCTATAATTACAGTACTGTGCAAATTCATGAGCTGGACATCATTTTTTCTCTCGCAGCCTCTATTGATCACATAAGTATTACAGGAAAAAACAAAAGTGGTACCAATGTGTCAATATATACGAGCCTAAACGGATTTAAGAGCCAGCAGTCTTCAGTCAGATTTGCTGGTTATGAACAATCAATCTTCACAAAACGATTAGGTATTGATTTTTATTTGACTCATTCTCCTTTACAGTAACTGCATCAAATCAATCAAGTCAAACAGACAATAACTTGCACACATGTAGTAAAACTTCAGTTATGGAGAAAAATTAGGTTTCTCTTTCAGCTTCCATCAGAACAAAACACAAAGGATCATCGTTCAGTTGTAGGCTGACGCTCACACACGAATCACTGTGAAAATATTACAGCCGTTAAAAAGCACAGCTGCTCTTTATACCTCAGCACGAGACAGAGACACACACACAGACATGCACACACAGACATGGACGCACACACAGACATGCACACAGACATGCACACACACACACACACACAGACATGCACACAGACATACGCACAGACACGCACACACAGACATGCACACACAGACATGCACACACACACACAGACATGCACAGACATACACACGCACGCACAGACACACACACGCACAGACACACACACGCACGCACAGACACACACATGCACAGACACACACACACGCACGCACAGACATACACACGCACGCACAGACACACACACGCACAGACACACACACGCACAGACATACACGCACGCACAGACATACACACACACACACGCACGCACGCACAGACATACACACACACACACACACACACGCATGCACAGACATACACACGCACGCACAGACATACACACACGCACGCACAGACATACACACGCACGCACAGACATACACACACGCACGCACGCACAGACATACACACACACACGCAAGCACAGACATACACACACGCACGCACGCACAGACATACACGCACACACGCACGCACGCACAGACATACACACACATACACGCACGCACAGACATACACACACACACACACGCACGCACAGACATACACACACACACACACACACACGCACAGACATACACACACACACGCACGCACAGACATACACACACACACACACGCACGCACAGACATACACGCACGCACGCACGCACAGACATACACGCACACACGCACAGACATACACACACGCACGCACAGACATACACACACGCACGCACAGACATACACGCACGCACGCACGCACGCACAGACATACACACACGCACGCACAGACATACACGCACGCACGCACAGACATACACACACGCACGCACAGACATACACACACGCACGCACAGACATACACGCACGCACGCACGCACGCACGCACAGACATACACACACGCACGCACAGACATACACGCACGCACGCACAGACATACACACACGCACGCACAGACATACACACACGCACGCACAGACATACACGCACGCACGCACGCACGCACAGACATACACGCACGCACGCACAGACATACACGCACGCACGCACGCACGCACAGACATACACGCACGCACGCACGCACGCACAGACATACACACACGCACAGACATACACGCACGCACGCACAGACATACACGCACGCACAGACATACACGCACGCACGCACAGACATACACACACGCACAGACATACACGCACGCACGCACGCACGCACGCACAGACATACACGCACGCACGCACGCACAGACATACACACACGCACACACAGACACACAAGCACGCACGCACAGACATACACACACACACACGCACGCACAGACATACACACAGCCACGCACAGACATACACACACACACACACACACGCACAGACATACACACACGCACGCACAGGCATACACACACGCACGCACAGACATACACACACACGCACGCACAGACATACACACACACACATGCACGCACAGACATACACACGCACGCACAGACACACACACGCACGCACAGACATACACGCACACACACGCACGCACAGACATACACGCACACACAGACATACACACGCACGCACAGACATACACACACGCACGCACAGACATACACACGCACGCACAGACATACACACACACGCACGCACAGACATACACACACACACACGCACGCACAGACATACACGCACACACACGCACGCACAGACATACACGCACACACAGACATACACACGCACGCACAGACATACACACACGCACGCACAGACATACACACGCACGCACAGACATACACACACACGCACGCACAGACATACACACACACACATGCACGCACAGACATACACACGCACGCACAGACACACACACGCACGCACAGACATACACGCACACACACGCACGCACAGACATACACGCACGCACAGACATACACACGCACGCACAGACATACACACGCACGCACAGACATACACACACGCACGCACAGACATACACACGCACGCACAGACATACACACACACACGCACAGACATACACACACGCACGCACAGACATACACACGCACGCACAGACATACACACGCACGCACGCACAGACATACACGCACGCACAGACATACACACACGCACAGACATACACACGCACGCACAGACATACACGCACGCACGCACAGACATACACGCACGCACGCACAGACATACACACACACACATGCACGCACAGACATACACGCACGCACAGACATACACGCACACACAGACATACACGCACGCACGCACAGACATACACACGCACGCACAGACATACACACACACACACACAGACATACACACACGCATGCACAGACATACACGCACGCACGCACAGACATACACGCACGCACGCACAGACATACACACGCACGCACAGACATACACACACACACACACAGACATACACACACGCATGCACAGACATACACGCACGCACGCACAGACATACACGCACGCACGCACAGACATACACACGCACGCACAGACATACACACACGCACGCACAGACATACACACGCACGCACAGACATACACGCACGCACGCACAGACATACACGCACGCACGCACGCGCAGACATACACACACGCACACACAGACATACACACACGCACGCACAGACATACACACACGCACGCACAGACATACACGCACGCACGCACAGACATACACGCACGCACGCACGCGCAGACATACACACACGCACGCACAGACATACACGCACGCACAGACATACACACACACACACACAGACATACACACACGCACGCACAGACATACACACACACGCACGCACAGACATACACACACACACATGCACGCACAGACATACACACGCACGCACAGACACACACACGCACGCACAGACATACACGCACACACACGCACGCACAGACATACACGCACACACAGACATACACACGCACGCACAGACATACACACGCACGCACAGACATACACACACGCACGCACAGACATACACACGCACGCACAGACATACACACACACGCACGCACAGACATACACACACACACACGCACGCACAGACATACACACGCACGCACAGACACACACACGCACGCACAGACATACACGCACACACACGCACGCACAGACATACACGCACGCACAGACATACACACGCACGCACAGACATACACACGCACGCACAGACATACACACACGCACGCACAGACATACACACGCACGCACAGACATACACACACACACGCACAGACATACACACACGCACGCACAGACATACACACGCACGCACAGACATACACACGCACGCACGCACAGACATACACGCACGCACGCACAGACATACACGCACGCACGCACAGACATACACACGCACGCACAGACATACACACACACACACACAGACATACACACACGCACGCACAGACATACACACGCACGCACAGACATACACGCACGCACGCACAGACATACACGCACGCACGCACGCGCAGACATACACACACGCACGCACAGACATACACGCACGCACAGACATACACGCACGCACGCACAGACATACACGCACGCACAGACATACACGCACGCACGCACAGACACACACACGCACGCACAGACATACACACGCACGCACGCACAGACACACACACGCACGCACAGACATACACACACGCACGCACAGACATACACACACGCACACACAGACACGCACACACACACAGAGTTTAAATTACAGGCCAACATTTCTTTAAATTAATTGCTGTACACATCTGGTGATATAATCAGACAATAAATAAAGAGTAAAGGAACACCATGGCTTCTTCCTCGTCACTTTTCACACAGATTAAGACTTTATGTTGCTCCTGAATGTCTGACGTTTATTAAACAGGAAGAAACTTTCACATTCGTGTGGGAGCAGTGACTCTTCCCTCACACATTTGCATCTGTGACCACTGTGCAGTGACTGAACTCAGCAATGCTACAAGTGCTTAGCGGGTCTGATGTGAAGTTTTCACGAGCATCGCGTCGTGTCGCCGCTGCTATGTTCCTCCTGACTGATGCTTCTCACTGAGAGGTTTCATTGCAGACTGGTCATACGGTTTTTACAACGCAGATATGTTCCTGCAGCTTCTTTCTTTACTCTGAGAGCAAAATTCATTGTTAGCTCTTCATAATTTACAGTTTGACAAATGCTAGTCAATCAGGGATTATCCCGGTTTAAAAATCTGAAAGTGATACAGTTTACAAAACAGAAACAGTTTAGAACAAGTCAAGCATATAACAGGTTATTAAATCACCAAATGCTGTTATTAGTCTTGAATTCTCTTTATCCACCGTACTGGTTTCAGCTGCTTTTACCTGTGATGTGAGTGGAGCTCTGTTGTCTGTAGCAGACATGGCAGCCGTGCAGCTGGAGTGCAGGGAACGGCTACACTTGCCAGCTGTGCCAAACTGCTTCTTTAAAGGAGCAGTTCTCCTAAACGTTGGTTGAGTCTTGGCTGAACTCTCCGCACACACGTTTCTACACAGAGACCCTTTAAAATGATCAGCGCTGAGAAGCCTTTTTTCAAACTGTCGAGCTATTCCTGTGGCGTTGGTGATGAACACCATGATGCTGTATGTGAACGCAGCCTTAGCTCTCGTGTTAGCAATGGAAGCTGCTCTGCACTTGGAACAACGCAGACTACTTTGCTAGTATGCACGAAGACGCCAGCATTACATTGCAGTGGGAACTCATTTTGCATTGGCAGCATGAGCCAGGATTCCCCAAACGCAGCGGGATGAAAGAGCAGATGTGTGAATATGTCGTTTCTGCTACAGCTGCTGATGGCAGTTGGTACATCAGTTTAATCTTAGACAGGGGCAACATCACAGTCAATCAGTGGAACAGTTTTCAGACCACACACACACTGTGTGTGTCTTAAATGTAGTCAACACCTGAGATACAGAGCATAAGTTCTTGCATGCTGTTTTTATTATTTTTGCTTGTAACAATAAAGGCTTATAAATAAATACAAATAAAAGTGGAAGACGTTTCTGATCGCTGAGAACGTCTGAACAACAAACTGCTGCTGGACCAGAATTAAGAAGCTACTTTGTGATTGTCGGTATTGCAGGTCGTGATGTTGCTGCAGAGACACCGCTGTCCTCAGTGTGCTACATATGGAGACGACAGTGGGGGGATGCATTGTACGGGGGCATCGGGAGGGTGTGACGAAGACTACGAGGTGTGGCGTAAACGTTCTACCTCAGCTGGTGACGTGGCAGCGGCAGGACACGGGACGCCAACTCCATGAAAGCTCCAATAACACTACGCTGTTGTTCTGATCGGGAGCTCCGTGGTTACAAACCCACAGTCTCATGAAACTTTGAGAAACTCCACTGCAGAACAAAAAGTGTTCACATGTGTTTACATAAAGCCATGTTTTTAATGATGTCGTTTATTGTAAAGTTAGAGTAAAACAGTATCTGATGCCTTTCTTTGCCCCATTCAAGGGGAAATCTTTGGACTTACTGTAAATGGAGGTGGTCAGTCTACTGTAACTAATCTTTTGTCCTGTCCAAATGTAATACTACAAAAACATCGGCGTGTTTAAAACTGATTGTAATTTCACGCTTTGAGCAAAAACATTTACACCTATAGCCAGAATGCTACTGCGTGCTAACGTCACAACTCAATAGATCAAATTCTAAGTTCTCACTAAAATCAATCAAACGTCATTTTTAATAGAGAACCGCCGTCTTATGATCCTGATGCGTTTCCTGAGACTGGGTGGGTGATATTTGAGCGTGCTTAATGTTGAGCGAACACACGCTGCCAAACGTTGTCACCTGGGGCAGAGAGCCGAGGCGCTCTCTGCTGACGGGCGGAAAGTTCCAGTATTTGGAGGAAGGGTGGGGGTGGGGCGGCGGTGCCACTGCAGGCCGAGTGTGTACATCATCAGATTAAGAGGGTCTGCTTGGGCCGTCATTCTTGCAGGAGCGTCTCCCTCCAGTCAAAGCTGTGGTTTGGCCCATGTGTGAGGGGGAGGATGGGAGGGTCCGCTAACTGCCACACCCCCGTGTCCCCCTGCTCCTCGCAGGAGCAAAAGCCCAGGTAAGGGATCTGAGGAGCAAGCAGAGCAAAGGAAACGTGACTCGGAGAGTAGATTAAAGATGACGGCGGTCCGACACAAAAACTTTGTAACATTTTCATTATTGTTTCCTGGATTTTCCCGTGTTTCCAAATGTAGCGCTCCTCATTTAACCTCCAACAGGAAGGAAGCCACGACTTCATAGATATTATGTTACAAGACTTTGTTTTATGTGTACTCACACTAACAGAGCACGTGACGTGAATGTGGGAAATACAAGGATAATAATCTTTGTATCATTTCTTTGTATTTAACAAAAACACACATTACTGTTTCATTAATTATTTATAAAGAATATTTTTTGATCCTTTTAAGTTTCCACTTTAGTGCAAACTGATTTATTTATTTCCTATTTTTTGACATCATCAGCTGTTTTATACTTCACAGTGTCATCCAGCAGAGCGCAGCACAGTCAGTGTGAGTATGAGAAGCAGTTAATGACCCTCAGTGAACAACATCAGGAACATGAACTGCAGCGTGGACAGATCCTGTACTGTGATGGCACAAAGCTACGGCAGCGTTTAGTTTACCGTTGCTAAAAACACATAAAACTGCTCTTTTGTTCCGTTTAATTGAAAAGAGAAACCAAAGTAAAACCAGAGGGAAACACACGCACTTCACTTTTTGACTTTGCGTTATCTGTTGTCATTTGGGCATTTCCAATCTTCCGCAGCCATGTTTGGTTTGACTGTTTCACATTAACACCCTGGATAAACACTAAAGCCTCAGTGACGTGAGACACATCAACTCATTTCCCCCCAATGAGCCACCCAGAGAACAAACGTTATCTAAAGAGGAAGTTTAGTCTGGTAGGAACCCAAAGACATGATGGTAGAAACTGTGCACATGAGAGCTTCCAGTCGCTTCCCTGCTTTTCAAGTCGGGTCAGAGAGCTGAGCATGAGCGAGCTGGGCACTAAAAATAATTTAGAGTAAATGCACATGTTCCTTATTTAAACTGAAACCATGTTAGACAGTAGGGCTCGTGTTGGTTCATCACATGATTTCAGAAATGTCCCGTTCACAGTTTGTTATTGTCTGATCCTCCAAAACCCGTCAAAGAAATACAGCTTTGACTGTGTTTCCCTCTATACAGTGAACGCACTCCTGTTTTTGCACAAATGGGCTGGAGGAGAGGAGGCTGGGAAGCCAGACGGAAGCAGTGATGGATGGGCAGAAAGGTGGAATGTAACAAAGACAATAAAACAGATGCACCACATGAAAAGAGGTGTGTGAGCGGACCTTTCGGACGACTTGGATGAAGTCCTTGGCGCTCTGTGGGCTGCGGCCCTGCAGCTGGCGCGTGCAGGCCTCTAAGGAAGAAGCGTGGGCTACAATCAGCACGTTGTTTCCTACGGAGAGTGGAAACCCAGGCGGGATGCACAAAGACATGAACATGCTGATCTTTAAACGTTCCACATCTGCAGCAGCTCTGCTGTGTGTCTCTTACCACTGTTTTTGCAGTCTGACAGGATGTCTTTGGTTACTTGATAGCTCCGACTCATGTAGTTCTCGTAGGACTCGGACACAGTGAGCTTGCTGACTGGGATCAGAGGTCTGCATTGAGATAAATAATTAGTGAAACATGTTAGGCAGTGGTAAGTGTCTTCTTTGTGCCTTTGAGTGGGCGTGGACTGCAGTTTGGGAGATGGCGTAAGACTCGCTCTGGACCCTTCAGTCCATCAGAACTACAGAGGAGATCTCTGCAGGCCAGGCGGACATACACAGGGTTCCTGCTGGCGTGTTACAAACCCTGCTGCTCCTGCTTCAACCCCCCAAAAGTTGGGACTCAGTGTAAAATCCGTAAAAGCAGAATGCAACGATTAGCAAACCTCTTAATCCTGTACAGTATTTTAATCACAACAGAAGTCAAATGCTTACACTAAGACATTTTCTATTTTATGGAAAATATTAGCTCATTTTATCCCAAAAGACGGCCTTGTAGGTTTACAGTTGTGCCATACTCCTTCCATTTCTGAATGATGGCTTGAACAGTGCTCCGTGGGATGTTCAAGGCTTGGGAAATCTTTGTGTAGCCTAAGCCTGCTTTAAATTTCTCAATAACTTTATCCCTGACCTGTCTGCTGTGTTCTTTGGACTTCATGGTGTTGTTGCTCCCAATGTTCTCTCAGACAACCTCTGAGGCCGTCACAGAGCAGCTGTATCTGTACTGACATTAGATTACACACAGGTGCATGTTGCAGGTTCATGTTTGTGGCTGTAATGTGACAAAATGTGGGAAAGTTCAAGGGGCCCAATACTTTTGCAAGCCGCTGTATATCATCTACAGAAAGATTCAGAGAATCTGGAGCAGCGGCTGTGCACAAGGCTGAATATCACGAATGCAAACAGTCACGACTCTGTGCACGGGTTCAAGAACACTTCCAGAACACAGCCCGCTGTGCCACGCGGGCAGGTTAAAGCTGTGCACACATCATCTCTGGACCCAAGCTCATTCAACATGGACCGACGGAAGATGGAAAACTGCTCTGTGATCAGACAGATCAAACATTTGTAATGTCCTGTGGACTAAAGAGCAGCGGCTGGCTTGTTATCACGTAGTTCAAAAGTCTCCACCTCTGATGGGATGAAGGAGATGGTGGAACGACACAGCAACATGTGCTGCCATCCCGACCGTGTCCTTTCCAGGGAAGAACGGTCCATATTTCTGTGAAACCACACAGAGTTACGACAGTGCGGCTTCACAGTACAAGTGTTGAACTGGCCTGCAGACCACCAGCAGAAACATTGAGAACATGGTAAATGGACTGATTCTTATACAGCGCTTTTCTACTCTCCCGGAGTACTCAAAGCGCTCTATACAACACGCCACATTCACCCAGTCACACCCATTCTCACAAGCACTACCTCTGTACTGAGTGCTTTCTAACTACACTCATACACATTCATACTGTAACTTGGGGTTAGTATCTTGCCCAAGGATACTTGGCATGCAGACTGGAGGAGCCTGGGATCGAACCTCCAACCTTCCGATCAGTAGGTAACCTGCTCTACCTCCTGAGCTACAGCCACCCACATCATGAAACAAAGAAGACGACACGACCGAGGAGAGTCGAGCAGCTACGATCCTCTGTGAGACCACAGCGGGACAACCTCGGCCACAGGTCCAGCAGCTGCTCTCCTCACGTCCAAACATTTATGGACTGTTGTTAGAAGAGTTGCTGCCATTAAATAAAATATGAGCTAATATTATTCTTCAAATGGTCCTTTCTCTTTTTTAACATCTGATATATTTTCTGCGCTCTACTGTGAGTGAAATACAGTTCATGGTAAATGGACTGATTCTGATACAGAGCTTCTCTCTCGCCTCATACAACACAACTTGGCGTTAGTATATTTGTAGATTAGAGGGATGCAGACTGGCAGGGATCGAACCACCAACCTTCCCATCATCACATGACCAGCATTCATACCATTGCTTTCTGTGTGGATTTATATTTACAGTTGTATAGATACGTCTTAGTTTCTCTCCGTATTAGAGGTGTGAAGTATGCAACTCTAACACAGCACAGTTAGCATCCAAAGTCCCCACACAAGCAAAAGCCGCTGCTCGGCAGTCATCACCTGTAAGTTGTGTCAACGCTGAAGTGTGCAACAGCCAGGTCGGTGGGAGGTATCCACGCAGGCATCGAGCTCCCAGACACCCACTTGGTCCATTCGAAAAGCCCCGGCTCCACTCGCACCTTCAGCTTGCTGTCCTGCTGTAAACCTGTTTGCACAAACCAAATGTCGTAGATAAAAAAGAAACGCACTATCTCGATGTGTCGGCGCGACCGCTGGTGCACAGGCCGGACCCGTTTTTACCTTTCAGGATGTTCTGTGCAGTCTGAACACATCGCAGAGCGGGAGAGCAGTACACAAAGTCTATGGCTGTGTTGCTCTCTAACAGGGCTTCACCTGGAGAAGAAAGCAAAGCACACGTGCAAAAACAAAAATGTCAGCCTGCTCATCAGCAGCAGGTGTTTTACACCATTCACATCTGCACCAGTCACGTACCCACAAGCCGGGCCTGGGTGGATCCAAACACAGTAATGGGAGCATCCATGTCATAGTCTCTCTGTCCTCCCCACAGAGGCAGACTGGGAGGCATGTTCAGGTTGGAACGTACGTATCTACCTGCAGAGGCGGGGAGAAAAGTACCGCTGCATGTCCAAACCTCACCGTGAGATGCACAAAGACAGTAATGAAGGTGTGTGGACGTGCTCACCTTTACTATCTGAGCAGAGGGAGAGCCAGTGTTTGCCAAAGACCACATCCATCCTCTCACCGTGGCGGCACACGAAAAGAGTCCGCTTGGGTTGCCGAGAGTGACCCCCGCTGATCCGCAGGACCTGCTGAACATCCGAGTAACAGGGCGCTTGAACATTTGGACAGATGACAGCAACATTTAGTGCGCAGTTCACAGGTTGAGTACCTGCATTGGATGACAGATGAGACTATTGGACGGCGTGTCCCCGGGACTTGTGCTATCGGGACGGCGGCTGTCCAACAGTCCATCGAACAGGCCTCTGTCTTTACTGCCCTTGTCACTGGCCTCACAGCTGAAGAACGAGTGGGAGCTGTGGTTGGTGGAAAAACACTGTCACTGTAAATCTGGTGCTACGCGAATAAAATGGAATTGAACTGAGCTGAGAGACGTGTGTGATGTGAACCTTTAAATATACTGATTGTTTCTTTGGATCCTGAGAAGTAAGGTTAACGTTGCCATATGGAAACACAGCGAGGCGGGGCGTGGTCTGTGATGCCGCTGCAGGTGAGATGGATGCACCTGGGCGGCATCTGCAATCATGCTTAAAATCTGTGCTCTGTCTGAGTCAGTGCTGTTGTAGTCGATGTGGATGTCAAGCTGTGAGCTGTAAAGCTGCAGCCGAGTTTGTGAACAGCAACCGCGTGCAGCCAATAAAGTGTGTAAGACGCTGAAAAGCACGAACATGTGGACGGGTCCGCCGTGGTTTTGTTACGCACAGATTCTTTGGTTTGGGCTAGCTGCAGACGCACTGTGCAAAGCCTACAGTCATCAGTGAAGGTGCACGCTCATAAATATTCAGCAGCAACGTTCCTCGTGTGCTACACTTACGCATGAAACACCCAGGTGTCAGATTCATCCGCCAGGCTCACATAGTTCTCAGGCAGCAGGCCGGACAGCCCGGTGGCGAGCGAGGTCCCGTACACCCAGCCCTCGCTGGTACTGTTCTGATCCACGGGAGACATAAAGACGAAATCCCCGGGAACCAGCTCCAGCTCATCGTCGTTCTGTGGCACGTAGGGGTACATCACCCTCAGGGTCTGCATCGGCCAATCACAGACAAGCAGAACATACAGACATCACTACTCAATAGCTGTCCTCAGTGTGTGCAGTTCTGGAGCATGCGGGGTTTAGTCTGAATATCAGCTACCTCGTGGTTAGCAAAACGAATGTCCCGGGAGAACAGAACAGCCAGCCAATCACATCCCAGCTTCACTTCAATGCCCTTAGCGAGTTTCTCTAGTGAGGGGAGGTGATCACTGGGGAAGTTGTAGGCTAGAGTTACATGGAGCTGCTTCTTGTGAGGCTCCACGTGGACTTCTGACAGAGACAGAGGGACAGGAGACATGTCACACAGGGACTGCTTTCAGAACAAAGGCGCGCTTTGCTTTCAATCTGAAGAAACCTGTGTCTGTTTTTTTCTTTAATGCTAAACAACCAAAATATAACAGAGCATCCGCTCTGATAAGATGTGGGCGCGCCCGCTGTACTCGGAGTGACAGAATGAGCGAGGCCTTCAATAAGCTGTTAAGAACGCCGTTCACAACAAGCACAAAGGCAGTCAGCATGCATTACTCTGTGACAACAGTGAAGTGATGCTGACAGACGGTGACACACTGTGAAAGATGGAACAGACTGACAGGAAGACACACGTCTTTAATATCAGAAAGCATTGTGGGTGCAGATATCCCTCACGCTCGTACTTCTTACCTGCCTTCCTGACAGCCTCTGCAGCAAAGTCAGCTGCAAACAGCTTGAGGATATCGGCCACCTGCTCCTCCACGAAAAGACCGATGAAGTTAGAAGATGTGTAGAGCTCCAAAGGCAGCGGGCTGGGAAACCGACCCCGCCACTGCTGTACGCTGGCCTGGAGGGCTTCGCACAGAGCTTCTACTTTGTGGTCTGCACACTGTGTAAGCAAGAAGAGATGGTCAGAGTGAGGGCTGGGTGCCATACTGATGCACATCTGTGGAGTCTCTGGAATATAACAATGATGCTGCTCATTAAGAAATATCTGCTGTGAAGAAGATGTAAACATGCAGAACGACAACATACAGTTTTAGAGTGCTACACATTTGTGTAGTTCGCTTTTTTGTAAAGTTCACAAAACTCTCACGTGTGTGGATGTTACGCTATTTCCTCTTGTTTTGAAAGCTTCTTTTGTGGCTTCATGTGGTTTATTACTTTCCTTTTTTAACTTCCTCCTTTGATGTTTTCCCACCATTGTATTTGCCTTGACTCAGTTCACTTGTCTTATTGTCCCTCCTCCCTATTTCAGATATTCGTATTTACCAGAAATGTCTTCAATCTTAAAGATTTTGTACAAAGATCTCTCTTCTGGCTCTTGGAGGAGGCGGACGCATCTTTCACCCTCTCCTTCCCTTATCTTCCCTGCTGCTGCTTCTATGTCCTTGTCTTGTCCGACTCTAACCCTGAGAGAGTCTCTTTCTCACTCTTGTTCTCTAAAACAAAGAAGAACTATGGATTTGATCAACTGGTCCCTTAATGCTATTGACACTCTATTCTCGACGAGAAGCCTGGGTTCGGGAGAGCCAGAGTGTCCCAGAAGGACGTTCCCTGCTGGACACACGATGGACGGGTGGCAGAAGTGGGGGGTCGTGTGCCTGGCGAGACTGTCTATCGAGGACATTGAAGACATCTACTTATTCGGACCCATGATAACAGGGCTCTTGCTGTTTGGAGCTGGCTTGGCCCTGGCTTACCGGAAAGTGAAGAAAGAAGTGACTGCTGTTCAAAACCCCACAAGGCTCGCCGCTCTGATGGAAACTGTGGGAAGAGCGGTGAGTGCTCAGACTGTCCTTACTGAACGAAATATGGGAAAGATCTTGGAGGACTCACGGCTCTTCAAAGAGAGATACACCTGGAGACCAGTGATGGACATTAGAACGAGTGTAAAATGGGTGCAGTTCGACCTAAAACCAGTTACCTACATCTATAATGCGGCTATACCCCCACCCCGACGGCGCCAGCTGCTTGAAGGTTGATGCCGAGGAGAACAACAACATTCTTCCGGGAGATACGAGAACGAGAACGAACTGACTCAAGGCCACCTGCGTAGGCTGCAGACTGTTGATCTTAGCCCAACAGGCTAAAGGACACTTTCTCAGGCTGAACTCAGGACACACACCCCGACACGCACACATGCACACTGATACTGATATGCACTCACCACACTCCCTTCCCCGGATCCAACGCCTCCTCCCATGCTTACTTCCCCCATGGAGACAGCGGCTCAGCTGGAGGCGCGAGGACTCGCAGCGTCCGTGACGACTGTGTACATCATATCTGTGCTTCTTTACGTGCTATGGAGTTTTTGTGTTTTCTCCTCATGACGACTCACTGGTTGGAAGTCATCATGGGCAGAACCCTTTTTTTCTCCTGACTTTGCCCCTATATGTTACATATCTCACTGTCTATCCCTTTTTTTGCTGCCTCGCCTGACCTGTCTCCCCAATGGAAGTTTGTATATTGTATTGTCGACAGACCCAGTCGACCATACAGGCAACTGCAACTGACAAATAAAGCTTATCCTTCAATTAGTTCTTCAATTTTTTTACGATTCAGTTCTTACTCATCTCTAAGGCTACGTTCACACTGCAGGTCTTTATGCTCAATTCTGATGTTTTGATCAAATCGATTTTTTTGTCTGGTTGTTCACACTACAAATAAAATGTGACAGCAAACGCGCTCTGGTGTGAACGGTTTACAGCCCTCAAAGCGGCCTGCATGCGCAAAAGAAGACGTCACACACAACGCGCTCTGTTTACGGAAGTAAAAATGGCGGCTACATATGGGCTCAAAATGTGGTCATAAATATTTTGTACTTGTAAAAAAGATTTGTGTGTGTAAAAAAGATTTGTGTGTGGACTTAGCCAAAAAAACCCTGCAAGTTACAAGTACGAATTTTGACCCTATTTTTCTTCCTTTAAGCTGATTGGTCAATGTCATGTCAATCACAAATGTAACAATCCAATCAGAGAACAGATGGGTTTGGCTGTCGGAGGGGCGCTTTTTTTGAACTGCAGGTCTTTGAAGGGAATAAATGCCCTTTTACATGCCAACCCAGCGTTTTCCTTCATCACCACGAAGGAAAACAGTCTGTGGTCGTCCGAGTTTGGTGATTTTTGTGTCACAGGTCTACGTGTTTAATACAGGGACTTCCACAGCCTTTTCAACAGCGCTGCGGATGCAGGGGGGGGCAGTGTTTTGGAAATGACAGTCTTCATCACAAAGCTTTCTTCGTTATGAATTAGCATACATGTTTTTATTGAACATTTGAAGAACTAGCAAAAAAACCCACAAACTCTTGTAGTTCACATAAAGTCAGAGATGAAAACGACAACGAGCAGGTGCATCTAGTGCAGGTACTGATGCAAAAACCCACAGAGCCCAGCAGCCAGCAACAAATTCTGGATCCTTGGCTTTTAGTTAGCAGTTAGCATTAGCAGCACATCCTGCGTCTGATGTGAAAGGACCTTTATGCTGCGCACTGTGACTCACAGCAATGGTCCTGGGTCAGCCCTGACTTTGTGTTAGACTAATCCTAAAGTAATAATGTTATTTCTAACCACTGATATAGCACAACTTTATCCTTTCAACAGCTGCTGAAAGTTAGGGGACCTAGCTGCTATCGGATATTTATATAGAGATTACCCTTCAAGGACCTGCAGTTCAAAAAAGCGCCCCTCCGACAGCCAAACCCATCTGTTCTCTGATTGGATTGTTACATTGGCCAATCAGATGAAAGGAAGAAAAATAGGGTCAAAATTCGTACTTGTAACTTGCAGGGGTTTTTTTTTGGCTAAGTCCACACACAAATCTTTTTTTACACACAAATTCTGTTTACACATACAAATCTTTTTTACAAGTACAAAATATTTATGACCACATTTTGAGCCCATAGCTACAGAGCTAGTAGGTGTTGTTGCAGCAGTCTATCAATTTCTCCGGTGCGGATGATTGGCGCCTGTCTTGTGTCAGTGACGTAAAAGACTGATTTGTGCCGTTCACACTGTCACAACATGATTGGATACGGGTCGCATAGGGTCAAAAAAGTCGGATTTGATGCGCTTTCGCCTGCACTGTGAACGTAGCCCATGACAGCTGGTCGTTAGCAGACACTACGAGCTCTGATGGCACCATCACATGTATTTTCCTATTAACACTGTTGATGCTGTTTCAGTGATAAGCCAAAGCTTACCTTAAACTATTCAGATAAATAACTTTATGCACAAGGACAAAGAAGAAAATAATCTATCCAGATATCGACGACTACAATTGTTGAATTTCAACCATGAAAGTTAAATCCAGTATAACTCACCATGAAGAACTGGCAGAGAGTAATATGGGGGAAAATGTTGTGGGCTTTGTTCTTGCCACAGGTGATCCGGCTCTGCTGCCAGAAATGGGAAAGCTGGTTCTGAAGGGGCCCGCTGGGTCGCAGGTAGAGGACGTACTCTCTCGGCAGCGGGTCGTCCAAGAACGGGTCGTCCACGTGTGAAAACAGCCTGTGTGTGACATGGAAACGTCTCACATCGTGCTGCTGTGACATGTCGTACATTTACTTTCACATGAAACCTTGAAAGAAGAAACGGGTAAGTGCACATATCTGACAGTGGATTATTTCAGCTGTGCAGCCAGATTAGTGCCGGAGCCCTGCAGCTCACTTCGAAGTGGAACATTTCCTGTTTAGAGACTCTGGGACATAAAATGCTCCCCCTCGTCTGCTTATTGGCTCATCACGCTGCTCTCGCCAGGAGCATGGACAGTGGTATTCGACTGAATGTACTCTTTGGCTTTCAAGAAAACTACTTTTCTTCAGATTATTGGAACAGCCAAATACCCTCATATGAACACTATCCTCCACATCTAGAGCTTAAAAGGCCCAGAACAGTGTTTGTTTTTAGGCCCACAAGGATAACACTGACTGTTAGAACGTGAGCACTGACCACCCTGACAATACTCAGTTTCATTTCCATACAGCGCCAAATCACAACAACAGCCCCCTCAAGGTGCTTTATATTGTAAGGAAAAGACCCTCCAGAGAAAACCACAACAATCATATGACCCCCTGTGAGCAAGCACTTTGGCGACAGTGGGAAGGAAAAACTCCCTTTTAACAGGAAGAAACCTCCAGGCTCAGGGAGGGGCGGGGCCATCTGCTGCGATCGGTTGAGGTGAAATGACAATCAAATGAAAATGAGAAAAAGCAGAATCGAGTGAGTCGAGGCCGTCTTTGCACACGAATCATTTAGGTGTTAACGTGCACTGCACAAATACTGATGGTGCTGTGTTCCTGACCCCGCCCCCTCTACCTCTAAAGATAGATTTTTCTCTATCCATCTTTAAATTTGAAAATCAGCCGTGTTTTTCTGACAGTCGGGTAGAAGAGGGTTAGTCGCCACTATTGTGTTTGCTGTTCCTGATTATGCTCATCTGTTTATCGGCTCACACAACAGGGATCTTCGATCCAGCGAACGTGGCTCGTGCATCTCTGGGCTTTGTATTCTACAGTGCGCCGTCCTCGGCTTCTTGTTTCTCAGATTATCTCCTGCCATCAACCAGGATGTCTTTTCTCATATGTCCCACGCAGCGGACGCTCGTCCACTTCAGACACGTTCTCAAGTGGAAATGAAAATGCTTCCTGTGTGTGGCAGGACGCACGATGCCCACTGTGAACAATGGCTGAGTGGGCACGATTCTGGTCATCTGCACTTCTATGCAAACTTTCATGATCTGTAAAGAAAGCGTTGCCGTTTTCTTCAGAGGGATTAAGAGAAGATGAGCTCTGTGCAGCAGTAAATGATAAATGCCTGTGACACATCACATCCTGTCAGAGCTGATTGTGACTTATTAAAATCTTATCAGACCATCAGTTTGACGCACACCCAACTGTTTTAATCATGACTGTTTATTCATTGCTCAACTTTTATCCCACGTCAATCAGTTTCACAATATACGAACAAGCTGAGCACACCGTCCCTCCAAACCTACAAAACACAAAGTCAAACACAATAGAAAGACATACAGGAGCATAGCTTTCACTACAGTACTGTGCATTTTAAACTAGGAAGGCACTATCCTTTAAGTGAGAATTTAAACATGTGCAGACATAAATGCAAATCCAGTATATAAGATAAAAACTGAGTACAGTTTAACAGGCTTGAAGGTCAATAAATGGTAAAAGGACTGATTCTTACATAGTAAATGGTAAATGGTAAATGGCCTGTATTTATATAGCGCTTTTACTAGTCCCTAAGGACCCCAAAGCGCTTTACATATCCAGTCATCCACCCATTCACGCACACATTCACAGTGCGTTATGCAACATGCCACGTCCACACGAACACTTCCTTCTATGCTTTTAGTGCTTTCTAACATGCACACACATTTAAACTCAGAGAGCAGGCTGGTGGGAGCCAGGCGTCGAACCAGCAACCCTGCGATCAGCAGATGACCTGCTCTGTATTTTCTTTAAGTTGTCTTTAGGAATAAGAAGCCCTTTTTCGGATGCTGGCAGCCTTTTTGTTCTGCTCATTGTCAATAATGTTGAAGCACATTTGGACTAATCACTCCATCAGAGCTGTTGCCGCTGGTGATCAGCCCAGTTTAGTCTGTTTGCCTTCAGAAAGACTATGTGGCTGTATCCCAATCCAGGGTCTGCAGCCTTAAAGGCCGCATTTTAAGGCCGATTACATCACAGCAACGCGACGAGGGCTGTCCCGATTCAAAGGCTGCTCGAAATGCGGCCCTCAAATGCGTCCTTCATTTCCCTGAATTTTAAGGACGTGGCGGTGTAGACTTCGTGGCCCAACATATCCCAGAATGCATAGCGCGGCGGTGGGTGTGGATAATTTTGCCGAAAAAAAACGGCGGATGAGGGGCGGCCGAAGAGTAAACTTTAAGTAAGTACTGAATATGATGTCACTTATTTATGTGCAAATGTTTAATAACGAAGAACATGAAAACATTACTGGTGGCCACATGTCGGCAAAGTCATGTGACATTAGTGACGTTTGTACTAACTTGGTTTTAAAGCCTTTACTTTAAAATATACGCCGTTCAATAGCTGAGCTTAATCTCACAGAGAATGATCAAAGCTCATGTAGGAACAAAGAAATGAACAAAAGATTTTCTCCTTCATTTCTGTCAAACACAGCTGTATGACACGTTTCCAGCTGTTAGTATCATGGTTGCTAGGCAACCTGGGCAGCGCAACGAAGGCTAGACCGTCCCATTTCACAAGCCTCGCACTTCCGGCCTTAGCGGTCTTTGAGTACGCGGCCCTTGTGGACCGTTAAGGCTGCGTACTTTAAGGCTGCAGACCCTGAATTGGGATACAGCCTGTGACAGCCACTTTCCACTGATGAGTCAGCAGGCGATCAGCTGAAGGGCCAGATGCAGCTCTCAGGTTCATGGTTAATGACACGGCTGCCTGATACTCTTCAGATACTGCGAGAAAATCAGAGAATCAAAGGCAAATTTGGAAAGACTGTCAGAAAGCCGGAGACCAAATTTGAAAAATGACAAACGACTCCTTGGAAGCAAAGTGTAAAGAAACGAGGACTAGCTTCAGACTGGCAGAACGACGCATTTGTGCCAGTGCTTCAAATCTAAAGAGTAAGAATATTACAGCTCTTGTACTTCACTCATGAGTAGTTCAGTTCAGTTGAGATATATATGCTAGAATACAAAATGCAGTCTGTCATTAATACAACAAACATTTAAAACCAGTCACATGAAATTCAAACCTGACTGAACAAAAATCTATAAAATATTTTTTAATATTGTTGAGCCAACCAGATGAAGTTACACTCATGTTTGAGGTCAACTTGGACTGAGTTATTTCTGACTGCATACTGTAGTATAGCTGTACGTGTCCCATGTAACAGTGTGAACTGGTTTATTTAAGTACCGAACGCTTTCCAGTTTAAAGTTATTGGTAACAACAAACTGCAGGTAGTGGGTTGTTGTTCAGACACTGATGAAACCAGTGTTGCTGTCAGAGTGAGCTGCTGTGACAAAAACACAGATCTGTGTCTGCATCGTCCTTTTTTCCACAAAGTGTTTGATTTACACTCAGCTGCAGTTGACCTGCAATTATTTAACACAGTTTTAACACACTTGTCCAGCAGAGGGCGGTATACGATACATTTCACTGCCTGGTGATGTGTCCTGTACACATGATGGAAATGTGCTGTATACACGTTTAGTTGAACCTACCAGTCACATGCTGCTTGGACACTCCGACCTCCAGTCGACACCAGAGCTTTGAGTCTGTGAAAGAAGAGAGGAAGAAAAATGAAACGTACGCCTTAAAGAAAGTTCACCACAGCACTCAGAGACTGCCACAAAGGGCTTTTTTTGCTCTTTGTTTATCTTTGAGTTAAGGAACAAGATGATCTTGTTCGCATCCTGAGGAACTTTCTGGCTAAACAACAAAACAGAAATCAGCCACACCTATGTGGACGCACACGAGGGCTCGAAAAGAAAAGAGTATGGAAAAGTTGTTGAGCATACCTAACATCGAGGTTTCTACAAACAGTGAAAAAGGAAGTCTTTGGTATTCTTCAGGTTTTACTTGTTACTCAGTATTTTTTTAATCAGTGGTCCAAACAGCAAACTCTATTTTTGTATTTTATAATAATGATGAAGCTTTTTTATGCAAATGGCACAGTAACTGGTTTAAAAATGTTTATTTTCTGCCAGACAAAAATGGTCCCAGTGCTGCACGATCATATTAAACGCTGTTTTCCAGAGACAACCAATAAGAAACAAATCTGGGCTGAGGGGGCGAGGCGGTAGTTACACTCGCAACAGCAGTAGCACACAACAAGAGCAGGAGGGAGAGGGAAAGAAAGAGAGCCGGGTGCAACAAGAGACAACACCGTCACATTGGAAAGGTACAGTAAAGAAAATGAGTGACACCAAGAAAAGAAGCAAAGTCTGGAGCCATTTCAATCTTATGACAAAACAAAGGCAGAGTGTAGAGTCTGCAAAAAAGGATGTCATATAGAGCCGGCTCCACAAACAACATGCACAGGCACCTGAGAACTGTCCACCTATCAGTGCAATGGGAAGATAAAACACAGTCAGCTGAGTGTGATATTAATATTTCTAAATGACAACCTTTCCCTTAATTAAAGATCTGGGCGTTCTTTTTTCCCCTTTTTTCCATATTTTAATTTATATTTAATTGTGTTGTAGTTTGTAGTGTTTTGTGTTGTTTCACTTTAAATTTGTTTAAAAGGAAAAAGCTGAAAATTTAAATAGTTAAAAGTTGAAATGTAAATAGTTGTTTTTTTGTATTTTATAATTTATTTATTACATTTTATGTGGAGTGAATAAATAAAAGTATATTTACAGTGGCCCCTAGAGACAAAGCACATACACACTCCAAAACACAACAGAAGTGCTCCAGGATGCTAGGGGCCGTGTTGAGCTTTTGTTACCTGGTGGCTACACAATATATATATATATTAATTAATTATCAACAACAATATAAAATTATGCACAAAAGGAATTAGTAATGTAAAAAAACTTGGTTTTCTTTATGTATGTTTATATATAAATATTTATGGGGACCCCTAGAGACGAAACACGTACAAACTCCAAAACACATTTCTAGCGTTAACTGAACTTCCGAAACAGAGCTATATATATATTTTTTAAAAAAATTTATGGGGACATATATATATATATATATATATGTATATATATATATATATATATATATATATATATATATATATATATATATATATATATATATATATATATATATATATATATCCTGTGGGACTTCCAGATACAGACGGACAAAATGGTGGTGGCTAACCAACCGGACATAGTGGTGGTAGACAAACAGAAGAAGACGGCCGTAGTGATCGATGTAGCGGTTCCCAATGACAGCAATATCAGGAAGAAGGAACACGAGAAGCTGGAGAAATACCAAGGGCTCAGAGAAGAGCTCGAGAGGATGTGGAGGGTGAAGGTAACGGTGGTCCCCGTGGTAATCGGAGCACTAGGTGCGGTGACTCCCAAGCTAGGCGAGTGGCTCCAGCAGATCCCGGGAACAACATCGGAGATCTCTATCCAGAAGAGCGCAGTCCTGGGAACAGCTAAGATACTGCGCAGGACCCTCAAGCTCCCAGGCCTCTGGTAGAGGACCCGAGCTTGAAGGATAAACCGCCCGCAGGGGCGTGCTGGGTGTTTTTTAAAAAAAAAATATATATAGCTCTGTTTCGGAAGTTCAGTTAACGCTAGAAATGTGTTTTGGAGTTTGTACGTGTTTCGTCTCTAGGGGTCCCCATAAATATTTATATATAAACATACATAAAGAAAACCAAGTTTTTTTACATTACTAATTCCTTTTGTGCATAATTTTATATTGTTGTTGATAATTAATTAATTAAAGCAACAAAACAACCTGAAGAGCCGGCTCTCTAAAAAGAGTTGGAAATCCCATCACTACACAGAATCACTTTTGTACTACTTTTGTGAGAATATCACAGAAATGCAGGCCGATGTTTCATCCAAGCATGAAAAAGTGATTTGAAACTTTTGTTTTAAAACATTAAAACAAGGCACAGATGAAAGCTATTCAAACAAATACATGTTGGCATAATTGTCTATGTAGTTACACACAGAGCAGACATGGAGAAACACTTTCATCACCTGCTGTTCATGTTGACGGGTGCTGGACAGGTACCAGGGGGCTGACGCCCTGACGACGGGGGAAAGAGACAACGTTGTTCACACCGACTCTGAATCGACACGCAAAGTCAGCCAACACACACAAAATAAAAACTTAGCAAGGCTGAATGTCTTTCTGTAACTGAGACGGGTAACTGTTTATGTCTCTGTCATTATCCTCCCAGCTTTTTCCCACACATATGTGGGCATCACATTCTGGGCTGAACTAAACAAACATGGCTGCAGCTCAGTGGTGACGACCATTTGTTCCTGATGTACTTTTGTATTGGGCACATTTACAAAGAGGGAGCACCTTTTTTCCCTGTCCCATGACCGATAAAATCAGAGTTTATGAACGTTCGAACTGAACATTTTTATAATTCTTTCCGCTCCTGCTGTTGGCTCTAAATGTCAGGGTGTATGCGTGAGTGACTGCATGTTTGTGTCACACCGGGGATGGAGAAAGACCAAATGTGAGTAAAGATGAGACGCCAACACGGATCGCGAGTCAGAGGAAGCGTCAGTTCCTCACCAGCAGCAACATGGAAGATGATACGCAGCGTGTGTAGGATGATATTAGCGTCTTTCACTCAGAGTGTGAACACCACACAGGGCTGACTCCTCTTTACAATAAACTGACACTTAAGAGTTGCTTGTAAAAGTGTTACTCACCGTTGGAGTGATCATCATGGTTGTGTTTCATGTTTTCTGCTTTGTAATTCAGAGAGGGGGAAGGACAGTAGGCTGCAGTAACGGTCTGCATCCTCAGTTTGTGTGCAGGCCACAGTGAGCAGTGAAGATGAAAGAGCCACTTACACAGAGTGAACCGAAATGTACCCTCTCACGCCTCCAGCCCAACCTGGAGCTAAAGCTGCCGAGGAAGCAGAAACGGCAGCGCATCAGATTATTCAAATTACAGTCAGAGAGTGGAATTAGCCACCGCTCGGAGATACGAATCTGAACACGCTAATGTGGTTTTCATCTCCGGGCATTCAGAAGTTTATTCTGTATGCCACGAGCTATTGTTCCTGTGGCACAGGGGTACTGCATACGGCACGGTCCGAAGGTTTGAAAGCACAAAGCTGGTGAGCAAACTAGCCTCCAAATGAATGCTGAGGCTGCTTTTCACCCTCCACAACAAAACTATTCCTGCCAGCTTAATAAAGCAGTAGTTGCATCAGGATCTTTGCGTCGTCTCCTCACCGCAGATATGAAAGATGATGTTTTTCCTGCCCGGTACAAGCAGACCTTACAGTGTCCACTCAGACTTCTGTTCTAAATAACTTCTCACTTGGTTTGCAGACAGACTGCACATGCAGCCTTTACACAAACAACAAAACACGTCATTTGCCATTATTCACCCATTTTATCGGAAAGGACACATAAAGTGTACACCTTACTAAAATAAGTTTGCTCTTTAAATTGCTGCGTTTGATGACTTTGTTGTGGATTGAGAATTTCTTCCAGTCAAAGCGAAGCAGACTGCACTGAGGTTGAGCTGTTGACCTGATCCGAGCTGTTAAACGTAACCGTACGTATCCCAGAACACAAAGCTTTTCATGACGCCCCACGCACAGAGCAGGACAAAGCAGTACTGTTGGGTAGATGCTCTGTGAAGAGGAAGAGACAAACAGCTTCACCACAGCGAGCTCAAAAAGCTGCAGCTGAGACCACAGCAGAGACGCTGGGCTGTTTGGGTTTGACGAAGCTGCTCGTGTCCCACAGGTAAGACCTGCGTATCACTGCACACATGTGAGACGAGCAGCGGTGGCTGAAGACGCACACACACAGTAAAGTGAGCCAGGGCTGGAGACATTACAGACGCTTCACCTGGCTGGCATTCAGTCTGAACACAAACTGTGACTACAGCACATCAGGCTTTCACAGCCCTTACAGCGAAAGCAGAAGCGGATTCTGTGAAACACTCGCGGTGCTGACGTGTTCGACTACACCGTCAAGCCGACACTCTGTCATATCTACGACATAATGAACAGATTCAAGCGTACATGCAGTGCACTCATAAATAATGCTCCATGAGGTAAATGCTGCATATCAGCATTAAAGCACTGAAAAATGTGACCTCGGAAACATGGCATCACAACCATCCTATACAGGCTTTATTAGTCAGAACTGGAAACATGAGACAGTTTCCTGCTTCTTTGTTTGTCATGACAAGAAGGCAGCTCAGTAGGAAAAAAGCTTTTGCATCACAACAGCTTTCAAAAAGACACTAAAGCCATAAAACGCAGACGCTGCACTGGACTCAAGGAAACCACAAACAGCCGACGCAGAGCCGGAGCGTAGAAACGTCCAAGAACACAAGAGAAGAGAGCAAATAAGAGCGACACAGAAAAGAAGCAACGTGAAGGTTTAAACACACACAGAAGGCAACCAGGGAGAGTGGAACCGTCACAGTAACAAGACACAGCTGAACTCAATCTAAGCAATGACACACAGGGAAGTTCAACTAACAGACAACAGGAAACACCGGCAAACTTCCCTGAGCTCTGAGGAACACACTCTACAACTCACTGGATGACAGCACAGATCGATGTGTCCTCAGATCACACGGACGTATTCACCACTGCGAGCTTTTAAACGCGATACTGGTACAACAGCTCGCACAGGTGGCCTTTGACCTCGATACAATTCAGTTTTGTTTTTCTACATCTCCCAGTACTGTAATGGTCCTAAGAAGCTCCACGCCGTGACAGCATGGTTCCTTCTTTGTTTCCACCTTTTAAAATGATGCTGCTGACTGGTGAATGCTAAAGTTTGCAGCTGAGACCAAAGTACCAAAAACATGCATCAGATGAAACTGCTGCAACTGTTTTCAACACATTTAGTAAAAGTAAAAAGCCAGAAATGAACGATTATAATAACATCAGTGACATCAGTCGCTTCTGAGAAAAAGCCTCTTTGTTTATTCTAGTTCGAACGAACGAGCCTCAAAAGAATCAGGAAGGAGAGAACGACAACACCAGCTAAATAAATATATAATAAACTATCTAATCTATGGTCACATCATATATAATACGTAATCTCAGATTGGTGCCGGTCGCACTCTTGAGTTTGGATGACGATCAGAGGAAGTTCTCAGATAAAAAAGGCTCCACGGCTTCTTCTTCACATTAAAAAGTATAAAACATTCATGTGGGCTGCAAGCACAGCTTGTTTCCATGAATGTACAAACATCCAGGAAGTTAGAAGAAGGGCTCAAATAAGACTTCCTCGGTGTGACTCGAGCTACAGTTGAAAGCATTTCTTTGTAAGTAAAACACGAGTTTATTTAGTCAGATGTGTGAAGAAAATGTGAGTGACAGTGACGGCGTCTGCTCTAAGAGCAGGTGAGTAACGGCTGCGTGTTTGTGGCGAGGACGGCCCCTGGTACGTGTGGGGAAAAGCAAACATGGCGTTCCAACATGGAGACCCGTCTCGATCTGCATCAAACCGCTGTGACGTTTAGAAATCACACGAGCAACATAACTACAGTGCTGTGAAGAAGGGTTTGCCCCATTCTTGTTTATTTTTGCATAACTGTCACATGTTTAGATTTCAGGTGATCAAACACATGTTCATGTGTTGATAATGATAATGTGAGTAAATGCAAAATGCAGCTTTTTAAAAAATCCAGTTAATCACAGTTGATTTAGGACTTAACAAAACGCAGGAGAACTCGGTTTGGATACTTCGAACAAATCACACTTCTTCAAGGAGTGCACATCAGACTGGCCAAAGACAGAAACGTAGCTTCAGAAGATGACTTTGTGAATCTGTTGCTGTGACAATCATTTCAACAATTATTTCAAAGAACCAAAACATTTGCAATAACATGAAGCGGCACCTTAAACTCGCCCCCTCATGATCGCGTCACAGAGCTTAGAGCTTCAGAGTCTGGGTGCACATTTAAAGCAGTGAGGTCAGTTTATAAAGTCAGCAGCCACTCGTTACGGAAACTTATGCGGAGAATTCAAACGAAAAGCTGAGGTAAAAATAGTAAATGGCCTGTATTTGTATAGCGCTTTACACATCCAGTCATCCACCCAGTCATCCACCCATTCACACACTGGTGATGGCAGCTACATTGCAGCCACAGCCACCCTGGGGCGCACTGACAGAGGCGAGGCTGCCGGACACTGGCGCCACCGGGCCCTCTGACCACCACCAGTAGGCAACGGGTGAAGTGTCTTGCCCAAGGACACAACGACCGAGACTGTCCGAGCTGGGGCTCGAACCGGCAAAAAAAGTGACACAGTTTTATATTTAAAGCCATTCAAAGCTGCAGTATTGATTTCTACATGTGAAAGCTCTCTGAGTTTGAACTCGATCAAAGAAACGTTTTCAAATTTGTTTCATAACTAAAAGAAAATAAAAGTGAAACTGTGTCTGGGTTCCCCTCGACAGCCTCCACTTCCTGTTCCTCGTGCTGCCTCTCAGGGTTTCCAGAGCCGTGGGCTGCCGAGTCACACGCGTCCATTAGAGGCGAGCGAGGATTGGAGGAGAAGCCTGGGTAAACACAGTGTGGAGCCTTTTCTGGGAACGAGCTAATGTCAGATTGCATCATGAAAGAAATCAGAGGCAGTGTGTTCAGAGCAGCGATGCTAGCGCAGCCTGGCGTGAGGTTTGCTGATCAAAGGGGGTGAGATCACTTGGGTCTGCCTCGCTAAAGCCTCAAAGGCCAGCTACTCACCACGCCCGCAGACTTCATGATGATGGCGCAAATCTGCTCACACGCTCTCAGCCCCTCTACGCTCATCATTTTAATGCTGAGCAGCACAAAGGCACAGCCGTCAGCTCCATGTCTGACTGACCCATAAACAGCTCGGCTGCTCGCTTTCATTGCAGTTTTACTTTATTACTGGACTCCAAGTGAGGTCCTGCCAAATAACTGCACTTTAAAGCTATGAACCAGAAATGATAATAGTGGTGAATATCAAATCAAATTTATTCATATCATTCTCATGTTCCAGAGTTTGGGTGCAGCGATCGATAAAGCTCGCCTCCGTTTTTACGTCTCGTTCTGGGAAAGTCAGAAGCAACTTATCTGCAGACCTGAGGGCTCGACTTGGGTTATTCTTTGGGTTGGGTTAAACGTGCCAGGATTGGGGAGATATGATCAAATTTGCGAGTGCCTGTCAGGAGTCGGGCCGCCGCATTCTGCAGACACGAGAGTACGGCCTGGTTAATACCAAAACAAAGACTATTGCAGCAGTCCAGCCTAGAAGAGATAAATGCATGCATCACTCTCTCAAAGTCGGCAAATGCCAACATGGTCTTGGTTTTTGCAACGACCCTCAGCTGGAAAAAGCTGGTTTTAATTACAGAATGTATTTGTTTGTCAAATGAGAAGGAGCTGTCGAGAAACACTCGATGTTTGAGTCAACATTAAGCGACGAACAGGGGTCAGAGGGGGCGATTAGTATGGTCTCTGTTTTCTGATCATTTATATGCAGAAAATTTAATGCGAACCAAGATTATTGTCATCAAGACAGTCAAGTAAAACTTTAGAGGAGTCTGCAGAATTGTTTCTAAGGGGAAAATAGATTTGAGAATAATCAACGTAACAGTGGAACGGGAGCATATACAGGGAGAAAAGTATTGGGCCAAGGACTGACCCTTGTGGGACCCCACAGGTGAGGGGGTGGATGTGGAAGAAGAGCCTGACAGAAAAACTCCTATCAGTTAGGTCGGATCTGAACCATTTAAGTGCAGTATCCTTAATGTCCACACAGTTTTCCAATCCTGATAGCAGAATTCCCTGATCCACTGTATCAAATGCTGTACTTACATCTAAAAGCACTAAAATGACGGGATTACCAGAATCGGTAATCAGTAAAAGATCATTAAGAACTTTTATGAGCACAGTTTCAGTGCTGTGTAGCGCTTTAGACCCAGACTGAAAGGATTCCAACATGGCATTAGTCTCCAGAAAGGCAACTTTGAGACATGCACGATGCATCAAACGTATATGAAACAGACAATATGGCAATAAGAAAATAGTTGGAGGGGAGCGAGCGCTGCACTGCAAAGTCAACATCAATCGGTAGATAACGAAATGTTTTCCGCTGTTTTTTAGGAATTACAGCAACTTTAATACAAAATGCCTCAAAACTGCACAGACTCTGTTTTTAATGACTGTCTGCAGTCTGAAACCAGTGAAATCACCATGCTGAGCTTCCTCTGTTGCTCTGCTATGTCTTTATCACACACGCCCATAGTTGCTGCTTGATTGCGTGGTTGGGTTGAAATCAGGTGACTGCCTTGGAGTATCCCATTTCTTTGCTGTCCAGTTCATTTTGCAGCGCTTGGCTGAATCTGAGCGTGGAGCTCTCTGTTCATCAGCGGTCACATCATTAATAAACAGCCAGACGTGATCAGCATTGCCTCCGCCATCTGACAGGTAATTGGCTATGCTTCAGATCACAAGTCTAATGTGGCCTTTGTGTTGTTGAGTGGAGCCGGTGATGGTAACCCCCATGTTTCCATTCATGAAGGTGTCTCCTGGTTGTAGACTTGCTCTTTAAGAGTGTTTGTGACTTGGATAGACGGTGTTAAGCTATAAGTAATAATAATTTAAGAAATAACTCTTTAATCACACACGTTAGTCATCTTCCACGTTCCTTTGAGTCTTTTGCCGTTGTTGAGCTTGGCCGGTGTTTTCGGGCCCCTCCAAATGTTTTTGCCGCCTCTCTGAGAGCTCGTTTTGTCACTCTGATAAAGTCTCCATCGCTCGTACTGACTCGTAAGCTTTCAGTGAAAAGGTGTAAATATAAATTCAACAGTTTCAGATATTATGTCTGCTTCATTCGTCATATAATAACAATAATGGGGGAAGGGGACAAACTACAGAGATCACCAAAGAAATCTGTAACTGAATGATACTCCAGTATGTTCTTGTTGGGTGGACGTCCATCATAGCAAACCTTAGATTCAATGGTTAGCCAAAACATTTGAAAATTTCACTAGGAAGTCACAGAACTATTAAGAATGCTTGCTATAAGAGAAATATGGGCCCCGTGTATTTCTGGAGCCCTGGCTGTGACCACTTCCTGCATCCCGATGACACACTGACTGCTCCACAGCTGTCCCACCACCACACAGTCCCGAGAAAAGCTCAAAACCCCCTCCACCTGTGAGCATGCAGCAGAGCGAACAACAGATCGTTGGGGGGAAATGTCCCCATGTGATCATTTTCCCAAACAGTGTTGAAAAAGATAAACATGGCCTGCATGCACACAGAGCAGATTATTTTCAGGCTAAAAACACTTCTTCAGCTCTACAAATGTTTGATATTGTAAATAACACATCGAGGCTCAGTCTGGCAGCTTAAAGGCATTTGTTAGGAGGAAAAACCCTCGCTCATTCGCACCCACAGAGATGTGAAAGCAAGTTTTCCAACTGCAAAGAGATCCTCTGTTAACAGCTCACAGAGACAGGAAGAGAAACAGACAGGCAGAGAGCAACACGCCCACGCAGCGCTGCGCCGACCTGCAGCTCGTGCAGCTCGTAAGGCTTCGCTGAACACAGCATGCCCCAAACAGGTGAATGTAATTAATAGCAAGTTAAACAGAAAGACTGATGACATCACAACGATAATAATTCGTGCGACGCAAAAAGCTTGAGACTAAAAGCCAAAGGAAGTGGGTTCTGGTTTGTCAGGCTGATGGAAAAAAAGTCCTTTTGTAATAAATATGTGGTCAATAGTGTGATTGTTTGCAACAGTACAAACACACACACACACACCTGCAGATTCCTGTTAACTAGCTGGTTTACGTGCACTCGCTTCAGATTCTTGTTTTTTGCCTGATTCGTCTTCAACTCTGAGCTTGTTGCATGAGTTTAGCTGAGACGCCGAGCTAAACTTAAGATAAGATAAAATAAGATAAGATAAGATAAGATAACCTTTATTAGTCCCACACGTGGGAAATTTGTTTTGTCACAGCAGGAAGTGGACAGTGCAAAAGTTATGAGGCAAAAATTAGAATACAATAAGAATAAATACAGTACACAACTGTACAGAATAGAATAAAATAAAATACTATATACAGTAGAATAAAATAAAATAAATATACAATAAGATAAAAATAGAATACAAATACAAATACTATATACAACTGAGTAAAAATACAACGATGCCAGAAAGGATTATTGCACTTAGTATTATTGCATATGTATGGATGTGTGTGCTTGATCAGTTAAAGTCTTTGTTGTGGAGTCTGACAGCAGTGGGGAGGAAAGACCTGCGAAATCTCTCCGTCCCACACCGTGGGTGCCGCAGTCTCCCACTGAAGGAGCTGCTCAGTGCTGTCACAGTCTGCTGCATGGGGTGGGAGACGTTGTCCATCAGGGATGACAGCTTAGCCGCCGTTCTCCTGTCACTCACCACCTCCACTGGGTCCAGAGGGCATCCTAGAACAGAGCTGGCCCTTCGGATCACCCTGTTAACCTAATAATCTCTGTGAAATGGAGTGTGTGTTATAGTGTGTGTCACTGAAACACCATCTATGCCACTTCTAAAGAAAAGGAACATTAGCACAGCTTCAGTCGTGGTTAACTCTGAAAAATAAATAAAATACAATCGGCTGTAGAAAAGGCAGCCTCTAATTTATCAAGCAAGAAAAATGTCTCCAGCTTTCCTCTGTTTCATATTCAATGAATTTTATAGAACAAGTTGTAAGTTAAACTTCTTTATAAATACAAATAAAAAGCTTTAAGATTTCCATTTTTTATGTGCAGCTTCTTGCTTTGCAAACACCCAGAGTAATATCACATATGAAAGCGCACGTTTATATATCAGAGTGACTAAAAGTGACTATTTATGTGGGCAAATATAACTGCAGCGTTTCCCTGAAATTAATATCAGGTTAGCTTTGTTGTTTGCTAAATCAAAACTGTCTCCCTTTAATTTTCACAAACAGATAATAATAAAAATAATGATGATAATAAGAAATAAAAGTTACTTTCTGTCGAGAAAAGTATAAGAACACTGGCTTTTGAAATCAAATGTATGAATCTGGTTCTAATGTAAAGAATTAAAATAGAAATGTCAGTGAGGTATTTTCAGCTTTGAAGTTTCTCTTGTTCTGTTTGAACTGCACTTTTACTGATGCGCCTAAAAAGGCCACTATGTTTGACATGTTTGACATTTTACTAGCATAAATAATTCATCCACTAATGTACGAGACATTTGTTCCATCGATTATTCAGGCAGACAGACAACCTGCAGCTCTACTGCCATCACGGAGCACCATGAGTCAGTGTTCAGTGGGAGGAATACCCCCGACTGCACAGACTCGCCGTAATGCTCTGTGTCAACTACGGCCTTAAAAACAAAACAGCTTAGAAAACGTGTGTGTGTGAAATATGTGAGGTTATGCTGGAGACCAAAATGTGAATAAAACCATCAGACCAAGCTAGCTCCTGTTATCATAGGACACTTAAATGTGTAGCTAACAGTCGATGTGTGTGAATGATTAGTATGGATTTAAACGCGTTTCCATGGATCAGTGTAATCCCAAGTCTCTGGACGATGGAAAGATTGTCATGTAAATAATAAAAATGCTGCTTTGTGACTGAACCACTTTCAACAATATTGAGCAGCAGGATGTTCCTGACTCTACACACGTCTGCTGGTATTAATATTTCCATACCACGCTGGAAAAAATGTACTGGTGCATATTAATTTGCTATTCATTTTCCCACTTCTGTGCTGACATGCGCTTGTTTTGCTAAAGAGGGTTTTGTGAATACAGCTTTGGTTAAATGATCCCCACCGTGTTTAATGTGTTTCTGTGAAGGCGTTCATCTGCTTCACAGCGTCTTCACGCCTGATGTAGCGCGTCTTTTCTGACAGCACCGATAAAGACAGCAGAGGCAGCAGTGCAGCATGTGCACGAGGCGCGCTGCCGCGCACGGCACAAATGTCACCAGGCTGCACGCCGCTGCAGGTTGAAATTCTGCTCTGAGCCTCGGCAAAGCTTCAGGCAGCCACAGGCACCGTCTTTGTACAGCAGCTGTTAGACGGCACACTCGCTCGCACACTTTAACGTCTACCACTGTACATTTGAGAGTATTGTTGCTTTTATCCTGGACAAACCCAGCAGGTCAGCTGTTGTGGGGGCAGGCAGGAGGACGGCTGTGGGCAAGCAGGAGTCACTGACCTTCAGCCTAACCCGGTGTTTTGGAGGAAAAAAAGAAAAGCAAATAAGAGCTTTAAGAAAAAAGGTAAAAAAAAGATTTGAATGAACACCAGCTGGGCTGATTCTGTTGGTGTCATATAAAACTACAAGTATCCTGATAGCAGAGGGTTAACCCAGTGATAGCTTGGACCTCACACGGTAACTAAATGATCTATTTTTCTGTCTTAGAATGAGAAACTATGAATCACATTTTAGTAATTATAAAACCAAAGACAAAGATGTGTGAGAACAAACCCGTGCAGCAAGGCGGCGTGGCGTTTTAGCTTCACGCTAAACCAGGGCTGATTTTTTAAATCATCTGTGCTATTCGTCTGCTTTCACTCTTCCCCCATAAAGGTGTCATTTAACAACAACTCCTGTACGCTTTGACACCTGAGTCTGCATCAAAAAAGATGCAGTTTGAACACCATTAAAACGGTTTCTCTGCACAGGCAGAGAGCACCTGTCCCCACAGTGTGGATGCCCCACAGAGACCCTCCTTGTGTTGTCTGACAACTGCTGAGCCTTAATTTGTTTCGCCTGCTTCCACTGACTAATGCAGCTCTGATGCATGTTCCCCTACATGCCAGCGAACGCTATGACAGAGCCGTTCCTCTGCCTTCGTGTTCACAGTGACGCTTTATTGATTCTCTTTCGTTTTTAGCTGGAAACTTCCAGCCACATGAACAGGCTTCACTGCAATAATTAAACTCTGTGTTGGTCTCACGCAATTTATCATCCATCCACAACATACATCCACCACAAGTGAGCCCACCCATGTGAAAGGAAACACACATGCATACAGACACACACACACCACCCACTCGCAGCGAGCCTCATTCAGCTGAGCCGTCCTGTCACTGTGGGAAATCCCATGGCTCTGTGTCCTCTGGCTGCATGCATCCTCACACTTCCTGTTTACAAATCTGACAATACACACATTTTCAGAGACCCACATGCAAGCGACCACACACAATTACTGCAGATGCATGACCGTGGCAGCGAGGGGTACATACACATGAGGGGAAACAGATACACGAGGCCGGTCGCCGCAGTGACCGCAAAGGTAAAACCACACGACTGGGTTCCCTTTGCCTATTGTGTTTCTCACTCACACACACACACACACACACACACACACACACACAGTAACGCCTTTTGACCTTAAAGCTTGCAGCTGCAGCGGTAAGCACTTTGATCTGTCAGATTAAAGCCCCCAGCTCGAGGACCATTTATGTGGCCCTACACTAAACTGATACTAGCATCTTTGAATTTCACCTTAAAGGGTGAAGGATTTAAAGCACCACCTTTGAATAAGGCACAGTTTTACAGGGTGGAGGTTTCAGTCATTAAAACGGTAAGCAGACCGTGTCCAGGGTCTCTCACCCAGAGCCCCCTCCTCCCCACGCTGAGGCTAAAACCTTGTCTTTGGCCTCACCGTACACTGGAAGGATTCATGCTTATTAATTCACATAATCTCCAGCAGTCCTGGGCTGCAGATATTGCTTTGGCCGTTCTTCTCCTCCAGCTTGGTGCGATTAGCGCTTTACATTCGTGAGCTCATTGGTAGCAGCCTTTTCAGTAACATCAGACGAATGGCCCTATCGAAAGCTGATTTTATAATCTGACGAAACAACACATTTTATAGTTTGGTTTGTTTCGTAGAACTAGTGCTGCGTGTCAACATGCAGTTGTAACATGTTCCAGGTGACCTGTGTGCAGCTGTTCATGTCACAAAGCTCTGGTCCTGCTTTTGTTCTACAAACACAAAAAGGCTAAAATGTAAAAGTTGTGAGACTCTCTCCACGACAGCCCGCACCGCGTCCGTCAGCTCGGTTTATGTTGTTTTCTTTCTCCATCTAATGTTTCCCTTCCACATCTCATACAGCTGGAAAAGGTCATTTGAGCATGTTTATATATGTTAACTTTTCACTAAACTGCGTCCCTGCTTCAAAAACCAGCAGAGTGCGTGTTTAGCACGTCTGTGCAGTGGTGACTTGCTGGTTTTTCCAGGGTAGCGCTGAGCTAAGTGTGCGTTTGTTCTCACAGACTGTGTTGCTATAATGAGCCAGCATTGTGCTGCGTGTAGCGGACGGGGATACAAACTTCCGTCCTCACAACAATAGAACTGAGAATTGTTTTTCTGTGTTACTGTACATTGTTCCAGGGAGTCTCCAGCCACACAAAAGCTCACAAAGTGTTTACTCGAGCACAGTGCAAACCATCAGAAACCATGTGCAGCTTTAAATATGTACTTCTTTATTTTTGCCACAGCTCTGTTTGATTGGCAGCTTTACAACTACATGAAAACACACTCGCACACTACAAACAAATCTTTATGAACAAATGAAACTACGAGTGCATTCAGATTCGTCTGTGCAGGACAGAAATGTTTATCACGTTACATGACGAGACACACACAGGCCATCTAAGCCACACAAGAACATGCAGGAAAATTGTTGCACATGCTTGTATCGTAGCTAGCTAACTACAGGGTTAGCCAGCTACGATACACACTAGGGGTGGGGGAAAAATCGATACTGTGTAGTATCGTGATATTTTGTATCGATGCAGGGACAGCAGAAATCGATATTTTGTTACAAAAAAAGGTTTTTGTGCTCTGACTTCAGAGCATGTTGATCCTTTTTCTGAGCAACAATCCTGACACTGTCAAATGTGTTTAACTTGTTTTTGGCAGCAATAAACATGACAGTTTACTTATTTTAATTTAAGACATGTTTTATTTTAATTAAGTTTAAAACTTTTTTATTTAATGTAAAATTATATTTTGTTTTAATTTACTTTCAAATTCTTCAGTTGCTGAAGGGGCGGCATAGTTTTCATATTGCATAGTTCAGAATAGCTATAATTGTACCAGATGGTTTCAGTTAAGCTGGACTAGACTGTAATACAAACCGTTCAGTTTGTCAACAATAAAACTGAAATGAGAGAAAGACTGAGTGCGAGACTTTGATATTAGATAAAATGAATATTGATAAAGTTTACCTTTATGTACAGAATCTGAATATCGCAAAATATTTTTAAAAATTGCAATAATATTGTATCACACACACACACACACACACACACACACACACACACACACACACACACACAGGTTAGGGCTACAGTTTGTAACAGCTAACAGAAGATAAAACAGGATGAAATCATTTCTGGTTTTTGACATCATGATTAATTTGAATAACTACTTTATGTGTTTATCAGTAAAAGTGGAGATATTCTCAACAACAACCCTGTGAGTGAAACTAAACCAGTAGCAGAGGTGGGTAGTAACGAGTTACATTTACTCCGTTACATTTACTTGAGGAAGTTTTTGCAAAAAATGTACTTTTAAAGTACCTTTTTTGCACGATACTCGTTACTTTTACTTGAGTACATCTGTGAAGAAGACACGGTACTTTTACTCCGCTACATTTGCAAAATTCGACTCGTTACTTTAAAAAATAACTAGTTTAACACATTAGATAACATGCCGCCAGTGGAGTTTTCTGTAACGTTTTTACCAATCAGATGTGGCCATGCAGTCACATGACCAGTTTGAAACTGTGGCGGACAGAGCGGTCCAAGCGTTTCAAAGTAGCGACACACGGAAAGAAGAAAACATGGCAGAGCCAGTCGTCTGCGCCACAGCTGAAGAGGATGAACAGCCTTGGCCTCACATACAAAGGATGTTCAGTTAAGCGTTAAGCTGGGCAAACACTGCGATTTCTTTCAGTCACGTTATTCAGCTCCTGCTCAAACTGTACAATTAAATCTCAGGGGTTAGAAGTTCATAGGTCACGATGCAGGTCTCACACTATACGGCCTGATGCTCTGATGCGACCTGAGTGATCAAACTGTGCGTCCATAACATGAAGCTTATCATACAAAATCTGTCCCTCGCTCTCCCTCTCTGTCTTTCACTCACACAGACACACACCGTAAACTTTGCTAAATTACTAATGACAAACATTGACCAGGCAGCTGTGATTGAGCAGCATCCAGCTCTTTTCATGGTTGTTGTAGTCGTGATAATTTTGTAAATGGTAAATGGACTGATTCTTATACAGCGCCTTCTACTCTCCCGGAGTACTCAAAGCGCTCTATACAACATGCCTCATTCACCCATTCGCACACACTCATACAAGCACTTCCAAACACAAGTGCAAGCTAAACTACATTCACACACATTCATACTCCGATGAACGCATCAGAGGGCAACTTAGGGTTAGTATCTTGCCCAAGGATATTTGGCATGCAGACTGGGGAAGCCAAGAATCGAACCACCAACCATCCGATCAGTAGCTGATCTGCTCTACCACCTGAGCCGCAGCCACCCCAGGTGGCTTTGTGAGGCCACATTGAAAAGCCTCGGATACGGAAGCATAGAGCTGCTACCGAGGCAAAAGAAAATTAGAGCTATATCACGTTATAACATGAAAAGTATATTATTATAGTATATTATTGTTCTAACAAAAGTTTATTGTTCTAACACTATACCTTTCACGTTTGAACAATATAATATCAGGTTATTACAATATACAGAATTATCACGTTCGTACAATATAAATATTATAGAGGCTACATCGCAGCTCCAGTCGCGCTTCCATCACCGTCTTTCGTCTTTTCCCAGAGTAACAGCCAAACAGGAGGATCTATTGGCGAGCACTGCTTAGCCTTGCACGCGTTCTTATTTTAAACTTAATCTGGAATTCATTGCAAACTGTTTGTGCGGGACATGAATGACAGGATTTTGTTTTTCTACAAAAACATCTCCAGTGTGATTGAATCTTCTTGCCAAACATCTGCAGCTTGGCAGTGTATACAGCACTATAATGACCAGAGCTAATTCTTTTGAAAACCTTACATCTTTCCACAGGTCTCAACTTCATCAGACATCACCTAGACTCAGAGCTGGATGAGGCCAGCACAAACAGCAGCCTAACCGACTAAGATGATGGATCCATGGGGTCAGGTAAGCCAGAAGCAGGGCTGGAGAGGTACCTTTCATGTCCATTCACTGGAGGTGTGGATCTATTGCATGGCGTTCCTCACATCAAGAAGCTGTCGATCAAAATCAATACAGCTCTTCCTGCATCAGGAGCTTGTGAAGGAATCTTAGTCATGCAGGACTCCTGTTCACTGCTGAACAGTTGAGAGCAAACTGCTGCTGAAGCTGAACCATCACCTCACTGAGTGAAGAAATGGCACATTTTTGCTAAATATGCAGAAACAGATGCACACCCATACAACTTATGGTAAACTGAGCTGCCTTGTATGAACATATGCTGAAGATGCCTCGTTCTGTTTTCTCTGAGGCTGCTGTGCCATTTGGAGCAAAGATGAATATAAAGTTTACAGCATATCTTTTCACTGGAAATAGTTTGCACTGTTTATATGTTTATATTATTTACTGCAGGTATTGGTGAAAAAAGCTTTATGTTGTGAAAAACTGAAATCTGGAAATTAGAATTGCTGTGCCTCATTTTGTAGTAATTGTGCACTCTTGTGTCGCTGTATGGCCTACAGGTGTTGGAACTATATTCAGAGAGGCTGAGCGTCGGCTCTGCTCTACGGTGATGCGAGCTGTGCTGTCTGCAGAGCCAACACCGCTTCCCCCCGCAGTGATAAGGGAGACTCGGCCTGCGTGTTATTAACGGTGAAAACGAACTCTGGGGAAAACGATGAGCATCTTTCTCCAAGAACTTGTTTTCTGTGCTGTTTGTCATCCACACTCATTAATCCTAAGCGGCCCGTGCTGGAGAGAGACAGAGCTGTTGGAGCCGCCCAGAGCGCTTGTTCACTCATTGATTTGACTCCAAATATGCACCCATTCATACACTGATAAATGAGTTCACACACAGATGCTAACGGAAAGAAAAATCGGACTCATATTTCACTGTTCAAAGCCGGGCATTGAGCTAACAGGAAGTCACGTTACGGGTCGTAATCACAGGCTCACTTTGACCTTCTGTGAGCGTATTTACGACACAACAGGATCGCAATGAAAACAAACTCAATTTATGCTCATTCTCAAAGCTTTGATTAAACTTTTCTTGTCCAGTTCGGGGCAGAAGAACAGCCCACCTTTTACTTCTTTTATGTTTAGTCGTATTTAGAGTCGTGTGTAGTTCACGTGCACACCTAAGGAGGGACAAGCACATTTCAAATGGTGCATTAAAACAACACTGTTTACATGTGACAAATAAATAAGAGAAGAACCCAAAAACTGAACTACACCCAGAAGATGAGATATGACCTAACATTAGACCTGCAGCAGCGTGGGGCTGTGCCGCTTCTCTGCACGAGTTCGTTGCGAGGCTGCGGCGTGCTCTCCTCAGCGGCTCCGTCTCCTCAGCGGCTTCGTCTCCTCAGCGGCTCCGTCTCCTCAGCTCTTTGCTCGGGTGCATTTGGCTGCGTTGTGCCGACAAAGCTAAGTGCTGGTAAAAACTAATGACGATTTTCAAAATGAAGACGAGACCCTGCTTTGGTCTGAAATTATCACAAGTACAATTGACGTTTACTGCGCGTAACACCAAAAACTTATTACACCCAGGCCTGTGATTAAATGTCTCATCAAATCTATTTTCTTCTCCAGTCATTTCAATCCAGTCGTCCAGGAGGATTAGTGGAGCTCAGCAGGGGGAGAACAGAGCTGGAAGCTGCTCCAACACTGGCAGCTTCCTGCCGGTTCTCAGCGCCGAGAACGCGCCGGGCAGACGGCAGGCACTGGAGGACGCAGGCTGCTGGAGCCTCTCCAGACGCTGCTTGGCAAAGCTACTGCGGGCGCAGATGGCTCGGTCGTCAGCGAGCACACAACAACACAAACATGTAAAAGCCGCTGACAGCAGATGACACACGAGCGCACGCACGCAGCAGCGCACGGGCCCCGCAGACTGAAATGTGTGCACGAACACTCGCGCGCACACAGCGTCCACATCAAATTGGGCATGAGATTAAATGCTACATCAAATCTACTTTAATTCCTGATCCCTTCAACCCTGTAGTGGCCCGCTTTACGGGACCAAAATAAAAACAGCAACTGTGTTCACAGATCAGTTTTGCGTGCTTGTGTTTGTGCGTGGCGGTCACGAGAGAGGCTCTCTGGCCGAGGCAGAAGCACCACGGCCGACAGCGCTTCCGCCGTACCCTCCCTACCTGCGCTGCAAATGAAAGCACAAAGTAGCAAAAGCACACTCTGGCGTGGGTTATGGATTTTGAGCATACAGTCCAAAGCTGAGAAAGAGATGCGCTGCAGAGCGTGGAGGGGAGGCTCGTGAGCAACGAGGCCAGATACAGCTCCTGAAAGATGCTGCTGTCAGCTATCAAAGCTGTGAAAGAGGTCGCTTATCCTCCCCAAGAAACACAAGTATTTTTTAAAATGCATCACAGGTCAGAACTGAGAGAGAAATAGCACGTCAAACCAGCCAACAAAAGTCCGACTCAGCCTGGATGCTGTGAAGATTTTCTGTGCCTGCCTGAAGGCCCAAACCTCTGCATGCAGCAGCTCAGGTTGATCCTTTGGTTGCCATCTAGAGGAAGTACAAAGTTCACCACTGCTGACTGTGCAAACACATGATTATTGGTTGCCTCCAATGGTTTTTCATCCGCTCTCAGTGGTGTGCGACAGAGACGAGTCTGTTATGGGCTTATCCGTGCAGGTCCTGAGCCACGAGAGTCCACTGCCACCTGGCCTCTCGCTCACCCTGACAACACTCATGTGGTCTGCAGGAACAGAGAGCTGTCCTCGGTGACACGCCTCACAGTCAAATAACAAGAACCTCCGGTTTGGTCCCTGACCCCAGCCTAGTGTCTTTTGCCCACTCGTTTGGTTCCCACTCTTATACTCATGGTTCACAGAAAACCCACTGCTTGTTCTTTTTAGTCCAATAAATGTCACCGATTATTGTGACTGATACCTGAGAAGGACGACCACAAGACAGATTTCTGAAATTTATGAAAATGTAAAGTAGTGCATCGCCCATCCTACCACACATCACTGCGGCTCGCAGTGCTGGAGTTTATTTCACTGCTGTTTGTTTTTACGGCTGCACAATGTGCAGGAAATATTGTTTTATAGAACAACTCCTTTTCTTAAATGAAACGAAAATAACGAGCTTCTTGAAGTTAAAACAGCTCGACAGAAGTCGTCCTGCAGCTCTCCGTCTGCTGCAGGTTCTGGTTTAAAACTGACCTCAGCACAGCTGAATGAGCTGGTCAGCAAGAAAAAACACCAGCGTCTCACTTCTTCTTTCAAAGTAAGAGCAAATGGATTATTTAGAAGAAAGCTGATCATGGATATCCTTATTATTTAAAGAGAGAAAGGCACGTATAGTTGTGTGGCCTCTAACATGTTTGGGTAACTCGACATGTGGGAATCACTGCTCTGCCTTATTTAACTGTAAAAGAATAAATGTTGAATGAGTCAAACAGGCAATGAGTCATTGATCCATCTGAGGTTCACACTTGGTTTGGAACATAGTGAGATTCTGCTATTACTAAGCACACCAGAGTATTGCCTTCAGAGGTGTGAGACTAGCACACAGGAGAAAACCTTAGCAGTATTGTTTTTGGTCATCAGTCAGCTGGAGGGAAACCCGAGCTGCATGTACACAAACCCACACTGTAGAGCTCTTTCAGATCATCAGACGGTGCGTTTTCAATTTGGGGTAATCCCACCAGTTTTAGCTCGGCACTGAAAATCTAAAGTGAAGGTCACGGCAGCACTGAAATATGAGATCATCCACGTAGACGGTCATTCGGTTCAACAAGCTCAACAATCATTCTGCTAGCAACTCATTATGTCTCTGTGCTAATGAACACCACAGCTATAATACTGACATGCTTCAGCATGCCGTAAAAACAGTGTGAAGCTGCAGTTGCATCATGAACGTATTCTAACAACATTGAGCTGCGAATACCAGCCGCCGGACCCAGTTTGAATACTGACAAGATAAGTGTTAAAGCCACAGGTTACCAGATACAATCATGAACGCAGAAGAAATGCAGATTACAGCGTCACAAAGACACCACAGTCATATTTACACCTCATGGTTTAAAATCAAACTGAACTGTTATCCGCCTGCTCTGATGGACGGGCTTGTTTTACCAGTGCACACACAGAGCGGCCTCGCTGTTCGTCTGACTGCAAACGTGTGCACGTACATAATAACACCACATACATTATTTGGTCCGATTCTTTTCTTTGTTTTCAAGTCTTCCATAAAACAGACAGCCCATCCATCTGCAGTTCATTTTCTGCCCTTACAGCCAAGATGGCAGCCACTGTCTCGATCACGGAGCTCAGCAGGATAAGAAACAAACTCCAGAGTGAGACCACGTGAGTGTGTTGCACAACTTTCTTGCGTACACTTGTTTTCACAAACTTCCTCTTGCTAAAAAGTCTAATGATGAGGAGGGAATAATCAGCTCTGAGCTAACATTTGTGACTCCTTGTGTCCTTTTGCCTGTTTCAAAACCTTTGACCCGATCCACCCAAGAAGTCTGAAGGAGACTGAATCAGTGGGCGGAGCTTGTCACCACTACGGACCATCGTGAAAAGCATCATTGTCAGAGGCTCTTATGCTATGCTGTCATCAGTGATGACCCCGAGAATTTCATTTTGGGACGGACAGAACTGGGACAGGGTTAGGGCATTAACCAATGTCAGAGCAAGCACACTGAACAGCAGCACTGCGGTAATGATACCGTTGCATGTAGTCACTCTTCACACGTTTGTGAAAACATTGATGTGACAGCGGCTGAGGACAGCAAACATTCTTGTTCTGATGAAGCCAAACTTTATTTTATGTTTGCACGATTGATTTATTATTGATTGATAGGATTTATTTCAGTTCTCAGTTTGTCCAGTTTACTTGGTTTGAACTCACTTTACTTACCTGTGTTCCAGGAACCAAGTGCTGCCTCACTTCCTGTCTTTATAGCTTCCTGTTTAGTGCTGATATCACAGGAAGGGAGCAGGTAAAGTGGGGGGCGGGGATAATTTAATAAAGTCAGTTTTATTGGGAGTTATATGTTATATTGTTGCAAACTGTAATGGCTACACCATAGACGTGTGTGTTCACTGCTGGTACAAAGTCACATCATAAGTGTATGATCACGACTGTGTGTTTAGTCTTGCCTGTTGAATAGTCCACAGGAGAACATGGTGCTCAGAGATGCTGGAGGACCAGTTCAGCGCAGCCGAGTGCACGTGACATGCACTTTGGTTTAAGTTCAGTTTATTTGCACCAAGTTAACTTTTTGTCAGTATTTTGGGTCTCCTGATGTTCTTCAGCCACTTTGGCCAAGCTATCTCACAACTGAGAACTTTCATTTTGGGTGTTTCAGGAAATGACATTGCGAGCCAGGACACATGCAGGAAACCTGCGGCGCTCCTAGCGCCAGCCCTCAGCAGTGCTAACTGTTACACTGCTGTAGGGTCTCGCCTGTGTCCGAGGCCACATTAACACAGAGCTTCTGCTTTTACCGCTCGAAGCAGTGCATTCTTACTGTGGAGCTGGCCATTTGTTTGGAGCTCATTTGAAATGCAAAGCACCCCCCTCCCTTCCTCCCTTCCTCCCCCCGGCAGCTGCACTACCTCGAATTTCATAAATCCACAGTGAGATATCCGAGCGGAGACAATGGCCCCATAATCTGATAGTGCTGTCTGCTTCCCTGCTTCCGGACAGAGCTTCAAATGAAGCTTGATATGATGACTGAGCAGGAGTGCTACTTGTGCACAGTGATGCACCTCTCCTATTTCAGGAAGGAGGCTAATGTCATTTATGTGACCTTGTTAGATGCTCCTCCGCGTAATGATGACATGTCAGGTAGATATCTTTTGGATTTTGTGTTTTTATCTTTAAGTACTCCAGAAAAGATGGAGACAAAGGGAACCTTCATATTCATGTGCACTTCAAAGAGAATGACTCAATAATTCATGAGCGTTACCGACTTCACAGCACTTTGTGGTTCTCTGCAGCGGCTGTGTGCAGCGGGCTAGGACTGGACAATGTGCAGGCGTTTTTTCTTTCCTTCTTTTAAAAGAGCAAATGTGCGACGCTTGAACTGAGATACACAGAAAACACATTTCCTCTGCTGACAGCTGGTGTGAAGCAACAGAAACACATCAGCAGCGTCGAGCAAAGACACGGGTTTGGAGCCTAGGACGCACACATTTGTGCGCTGCAGTCCTCAGAAAGACAACGCAATTTTATGACCAGTAGAGCAAATGTAAAAAACCACATTATCTTCACAGGAAGTGAGTAGGCGTCCATCTGACAGAACATAAGAACTCAAGTTCTTCTTTGTAGGCTGATGGCAGATGCACGCCAAGCCACAGTTATATAGGTTACATCCCCTACGTGCACGAGAAAAACCAGTCAGTCTTAATGTACTACACAAAAACCTGACACACGTGTCCACTGTCTTATTCTTCTCCAACAAAACATGTTAATTCCTATGAGGAAAAATGCTAAAGAGTAAGTCACAGTGTGTGGGTTAAATATTATGGACATATCAGTGCAGCTTTAAAAGCCTCACGTTCTCTCACCTCTTATCAAACATCTTTCATTAATTAATTAATGATTTCACTATGCTGATTCCATCATATTAATAACAGAGCACAGAAATTTCCACTACTAAAGTTCTCTGCTGTTCATGTTATTGGACCTAGGGTTCATAAAAAATACATTTTTACATTCATTTTCATCAGCAAACAACAGAGGCATGAATGCAACAAAGACACACACTTACAGCAAAGTCAATCTGAACTACTGATGAACCCAGGGTAAAAAAACGACACGTTAACTTTCAGTCGTCTCAACGAAAAGAAACGTTAGATTCCAGTTTTAGTTACGTGTGAGATTTAATGTCTTACACGACAGCGACACAGGCGAGTGTGTGTGGCTCGCTTAGGTCACAACATGATGACTAAACTCTATTTAGATTTTTTCTATATAAAAAATATATTTTCACTCCCCCGAAGACGTGTTTGCCTCCAAAAAAAGAAAATCACTTATTTACTCAAGGATGAAACGCACAAAGTCTGCACAGACTTTACTTTGTATGAATGCACACTAGCAGAGGTTAAAGCCACAGTCTTATTCTGAGCCTTTTAAAGCCCTGCTGCTTATAACTGAGGCTTGAAGCGCACTGGGCATGAAAGCTAACACATACTGGACTACATTATCACCATCTACCAGCACGTGCCTCTGAATGAATGAAAACAGACTTTTCATGTGAAATAACCAAGTCACCAAACTGTAACTTTGGTGGCTTCAGATACACAATCAGAGGATGTTGTTGTTCTTGTAGCTTAACTTCTGATGGCTCGTGTTGACAGCATCTGTTTCTCACTGCGCAGACAGTTTGTCCGTGCAGCTGATAGTGAGCCAGCTCGTTCTTTAGTTCTGTCACCATCCTGAGCCAACACGCTCACATTTCAGACTTTTGTAGTGAAACCAAGCCTGACTTGTTTCATGTATAACTGAACATTGCACTAAGAGGTAGCTAACACGCACGAGGCTGTCATTTAAAGAGTTGAAGAGAGGCACCTCGTGACTTCCTGGAAGCCCGTTTCTCTCTGCAGATGAGAAAACCGTACGCGATCGATTCGGTGATTTCACTTGGAGTCGACGTACGGGAGACGACGACGAAGTGTCAGTTGATGCTAATGGCAGGATAGATTTCTTTTTGTTATTATTAGTACAGGGATATGTTTAACATGATGTTATAGGTTATGACGAGTTGTTTTTCTTTACGTTTCTGTCATTTATGATCGATGACAGATTTACATTTACTGTCACAGCCTCCTTAACATTAGACACAAGCCAGCAGCGAGGGACCTCGCTGACATTAATGATAGTGCTGTGCTTTTAAATATCACGAGAAAGTGAACTAATAAAAAAACAAATGCGATAACTGCATTTTTTAATTTAGCTGGCATGGAAATATCAAAGTACCTTTTGAATGAAGTGATGAAATTATGTTGGAATAATGAGTTGACTGTGTCGGGATATTGTGATTACATTTTATAATAATGACAGACTTATTAAATAAAAATAACTTCACATTCACACAAAGTAGTCGTGATGACTTTCGTGCTGATTTCTGTCAGCTGCTAAAGCAAATGTTTAGGAGGACACTGAGATCGATGTCCAGTACTACAATACAAACTGTAACCTCCTCTCTACTGCGCAGGAGGGCTGCCACAAACGATTATTTTGATAGTCGACTAATCAGATCCATTGGACGTAAAACGTACAGCTTCTTGCACCAGCAGCATCTGCTCTTATATAACTATCATTAGCTTACAGCTTTAAGTGTTTAAGGTCTGTGCTAACTAAAAATAAAGACAAGATGATAGTTTATTACATTTTAATGACATTTGCAGATTGTTTCGGTGAAGTTTAATAAACTCCTTGCTATCTAAAATATAACAGGACACCGGAGTAAACTCTGAGCATCTCACACTTCTGATAATCAGCTGTCTGCTTGATGTTTATTCAGCTGTGTAAAAACTTTAATCTCAGCCAAACAGATTTACTCAGCAACAAATAAAACACTGAAAAAAGCCAAACAACAACATTTTTAAGTTCTCTAAGTGACTCATATATCATGTTTAACCTGAGTAGCGAAAGACGGCGGTGGGTTTGAAAACGATTTGCCGGTGTTGTGCCAAATAGTGATTGGTCGTATTTAAACTGCTATAAATAACTTGTCGGGCTATAATATGTGAAACATATGTCAAATGGATCCTTCATGGATAACATAAAGTCATCTTGGGCCACAAACAACATTTGTGTAACAAGGTAGAAGTCGCAATCAGTTTTTGGCAGTGACTTTTATATTACTTTTATTTATGCAATTCTCATCAACATTAAAAGTCTTTTGTAAGAGTAAGTTGGCCAAAAGAACAGCAGAAATGGCAAACTAATTACAATAGTTCTGTAAACATATTTTAAGTGGGGATAAAGGACCGAATTTGTTATAATGTAAGTACAGTAACACAGAGTTATAAAGATACTTGAAAAACTGATCTTTTAATTCAATTTATAACCCCTTTGTAAACCCTGTTCACCGAAGTCTATTTACCAACACATGTAAAGGTTTTACTCATAAAAAATACACAGACACATTGGAAATCACTTTTTGGCACAACACCGGGAGTCCGCTGTTCTCACGGCTCTAGCTAGCCTCGCCCCCGGCTAGCTATCGAGCTAGTGGGTAACAGACGTCTCCGAAAACGTCGGAGCGCTTTTGAAAATATGCGGTGTCTTGATAAACTGAGCAGATATTTGAGGTTTACACAGCTACATTCTCCCTGAAAATATGTTAAACGTTTATTTTGTGACCCAGAAAGAATAATAAGCGTAATATTAAAACTAACTAGCTGCCGCCATTGTTGGAAACTGAGCTGGGCCGCGCTATGAATTATGGGACGCTATTTCTTCTTCTTCGGGGTTTAATGGCAGCTGGCATCCTTGTACATGCAGTGCTGCCATCTTCTGTTTCAGTCCGTTATTACACTCTTAAATCCTGCTACTTATTCCTGCGTCTTTTGGGATCTTACAAAGCTTCAAACGACACATCGACTATTAAATCAGTCGTGATGATTTTGATAATCGACACAATCGTGACTAGTCGACTAATCGTGGCAGCCCTACTGCGCAGCCACAGCAGATGGATTGTATCTCAACAAAACCGAGATGAGGGATCAGCAGGCGACCATATAAAGGCGAAGGAGTCACAGGCTGATATCACTGGGCTGTGATAGTGGGTTCTACACCAGCGCTGGCTTGCCTGCAGGGCCTGTCATTGTTTTCTGTGTCCATTCATCAAACCACAGCACACTTCCTCTGACACACACATGATGTGTGACATGTGCCTGGACGAAACCCTCTCAGAGCTGGAGCACTGTGAGATTTGCTTCGTAATGTAGATTAAGATGATTTCTGCTGTTTGGAGCAGCTCGGCTGTCAGAGGTCACCGTTTGGAAAATGTTAAACAGGAAGTAAGGTGTGTTAATGAAAACACACGGCCATGATTCATGGAGTATTCAAAGTGATGATCATGTGACACGGGAAAGAACCAGTCAGCTGACAGTTACTGCTTCATCGTGTACGTGTAAGTCCTGAAAAAGTACGAGCTACGTTATTTAACTGACAAGGAAACAAACAGGAAAGCAAACATTTGCTGCCTTTGTTGGTTTAAAGTATGAAGATTAATTCAGTTTCAGTCACTGTTACACAGTTTCTGCTTTTCCAGACATCACAAACCTCTAACCTCCCCGACACTAAACTGCAAATGTTTGTAGATGTGGAACGAAACAATGACAAGAAACGTCATGGAGAATATTCTTTCTGTTTTCTAACATTTTAAAGATAAAACAATGAACAGATTACAATAGAAATCAGTTGCTGCCCTTGATACGGTGTTATATGTAGGCGTACGGTGCTTTTTCAGACCACGGCCCATTCAGCATTCTTTGTTTCCTCAGAGGGAAGTAAGCACTAACAACAACACATCAGATAAACGGTGATGAAACCACTGGCACGCCATTAGCACCGGCGTCTTCTAATATCAGCATCAATATTAACCTAGAATTTGAAAACGAGTGCATCCATAATTGTGTTGTAGTCAGTACAATGCTCCGATGGTCGCCATCGTTTCCTTATGCCCAGACTACAGCACTGGCTCTCCTCTGAGCCCTCCAGCTCAGCTCCAACCACTTTTAGTCTGATTTTGATAACTGTCTTGGTTTTCTGACCACACAATCATTATTTTGGGCTGCATCAGGCAGCTGTTTCTAAAACGTTGTCAGAAACCAGCTGTACAATAACTGCCCAGCTGTAGGACACCCGCCCTGTAAGCCGGCAGACGTACAAATTCACTAGAAATGGAACAAAGCCTGCGAGCGCTACATGCTTCTGTCTCCTCACGTCACAAACCAAACACAGTGCCCTAATGCGGAGGCCTGCGCCCGCGGTGAACTTCCACCTTTTCCTCTGACGTGTCGTTGCCGCTTTTAGGGCAAATGGAAAACATGGACAAGGCTTCCACGTCTGAAGAACGAACCATTAACTACTTAAACCCACATTTTTCCTCAAGGCTGGCAGGGCCGACTCCTCCAGCAGCGTAAAGCTTTGCTTGTACAAACAGCTTGACTAGACTAGTTAGCAGTTTCAAGTTTCATTGATGCATCACGATCTTCACGTAGTTCAAAAGTGTCTGTTAGTGTGAAACGGGATAATAACCTGACAGGCCGCTACAGTATGAGCGTGCAGCGCACTTTGGTTTCACGGGCAGATCCACCTCGCACTCTTCATATCTGGTTTCAAAAAAGCTGAGACGGCGATGGTAAAAACACTCAGATCGATGCTTCAAAACCGGAACGTCACAAATCAAACAGTGACTACATCCACCTTCAGTTTATCAGGCACATCAGAGCTACTGACAGGAGGCATCGTTTAAGCCCAGGTCTGCTGTATGTGTGACATATATACTGACTGTGTGCCCACACCACTGACACAGAGGCTGTTCAGTCAGTAAAGCTTTAGGACCTCACAGTTTGACAAATCACTCGAGTTTCCTGGTCGGTTTATTTAATTCTTATTTATATTCTATCAGCGGAAATCCACTCAAATATTTGTGTGTTTGCTCAGCTCAAACATGTGGTGTCTTATTGTGTTTCCTTTAATCACGATCTGCTTTTTTAGAGCTCTGGAACTAAAACCTGCTGCTTTTATGTTTGTAAATATGTGAGGTGACAGTAAATCCTCGCAGCCTCTCTCAGGGTCTGAGTGCGGAGGGCTGCTTTCGTGGTGGTGATGTACAGCATACAGTAGGGTTGTGTTTACAGTGAGTGCCTGCAGCCGACTGGACAGATGTGAACCCGTCGATCTGGCCAAGTCAAAGACAGTCCCTCCATTCAGTAAAGGCCCAGGACACAGGGTGATCCATGAGACCCCCTCCGCACGCGCTCACACACACACACACACACACACACACACTCACACACACACGACTCCTGACTCCAGTTTTGTGAACAGTTGACATGAAACATGACGTGACCATAGAAAACCTCAGAAATAATTCAACTTCTAATGTCGTCACTTTGTGTCACTACATCCCAGCACAGCTGAGAGCCAAGATTTAAACACCACCCAGTCATCCTTCCTGCTAACCTCTGTTCATTATGATTCACTCACCCACGCTCAGTGGACATTATATTTATGTAAAATGTCATACACGCACGGGAAACGGGAGAGCAGCTAGCCGCTGTGAGTGAGGCTGTGCGGGGAGCGCGCTGATGCCGTTTGACCCGTCCGTCCGCCCGCTCACCGTCACGGTGCTCACGGCTCTGTGGACCGCCCGCTGTGACTCTCGTGTAATCCTCCAGCGGACACACAAACATGTACCCGCGCGTACGCACATACACGGACTACTTACGCCCTTGGTTTGGGGAAGCCCATGGACAGCAGCACGTCCAGGCTGGAGCTGCATTTCATCGAGCCCGCTCGGTTCTGCCGGAGCCTCCGAGGGAGGATTTTGCTGTAGAGGTCTTCCTTAGCAGCCATGTTCAACCGGCCTCAGCCCACTGCAGTCTGACTCAGTCCAGCACTTCACCTCCGGCTAGTCCACGAGCTTCAGCTGGGTCCGCATGAGTGAAGAGATCACGGCAACTGCACGGCAGAGAGCGCAGCGCTGCGCGGCCAGGCAGAGCCCGCTACTCCGCCCACTGGAGGAAGCAGCACAGCGCAGCTCACGCACCGACAACGGCGGCTTTACTATAGCGTGAAACAGACACGAGCCGCTGTGAAAGCTGCCTTTATTGTGTGTAAAAATACACTTGGATTATACACAATTACGTGATCGTATGTAGGACAGCAGTGCGTCATGTGTCCACTGCTGCCCATTAAAGCAGAACAGCAGCGGGGCCGTCTGTGCTGGGCGGCACCGACAGGCTCCAGACACCGTTTCCTATAAAATGATTGTTTTGCACTGAAAACAACTCGGACACATTTTAATACCAGACACTAACTGTTGGTTCTTTCATCAGTATCACTTTATTTCCCCTCATTATCATGAACACTTGGCGGTATTACAGTCAGACCTGCTGGAGCTCTGGTCACAGACTGTGAGGAACAAACATGGATATGTTAGGGCTTTGGAAATTATTTTTATTGCACTTCTGGCACATTTTGAATTCTATGAAACACAAAATTATTAAAATGCATAAATGCCATCTAAGCTTTGTTCTCCACTGTAGTGATTTTAGTCTTTGAAACGACACCGGAGCTCTTTCAGACACGTGCACTGTGCCACGGCCGTGAATTGGCCCCAACTGAGCCGACGTGTGGAGACGTGTGAGGTTAGTGTTGGCCACCGACAGCGCTGGCAGATGGGTTATATGGTGAGATGACACAGAACACACAGCCTGCCTCCTGGAAAGCTCGCCTCATCTCCACCTAGCGGGCCAAACACAGACTGCATCAGAGGGAGAGAGAGGGCTCCACATACACAACTTCAACAGGCCCCAGCGACACGAGTGACCTAAGATGCTCCTCAGTAGGGATGGGTATTGATAAGATTTTCACGATTCCGATTCCATTTTCGATTCTGTTTAACGATTCGATTCTCTTATTGATTCTTTTAAAAAAAGGAGAACACTGAGGTCGATTAGCTTAGAACTTTGTTTTATATCTTCTCTTTGAACAAGATAGAAATTTAGTAACATGGCCTTACAAACCCAACAGTGAGATCTTAAGAGATCCAGCCTGCGGCTCTTCAATGGGGTGTCACAGGGTCCCCAGGAAAAAAAAATTGTAAATGTAAAATAATAAAATAAATATTCTTCTGTAGCAATAACAAAGTATAACATAAATTATTCTGTAGCAATTACACAAGAATATCCAGTAATGTCCCTGCCTACAATTAAACACATTCACTTACTGAAAATCATCTGCTGTGCTTGACCACAAACTGAGTCACTGCTCGGTGACGTTCGTCTATCCTGCCTGAAAGGAGACGCTGCCGGCAGACTGCAGCGAGAGCTGCCAGCATCTGAGCCAGACTCTGCCTCTCTCATCATGGTCACTAAATGCACAGTAATGGCAGGTTTTGTAATAAGACAGATCACACTAACATAATATGCACTGTTAGCTGATTATTTACCTGCCACATTAACGGGAGAGGACGTGCAAACGTTACCGCTGCTGCTGGGTTGAGATTCACGAGTCCGGAGCGAATTAAAAACACGACATTCATTTAAGGTCATCGCGTGTTTTGTGAGCAAATGCTTTTGCATATTCGTAGTGTTTCCTCCCTTAAACATCTACTTTGCAAGTATTGCAAGTTGCCCTGTCGTCATCCGTTCTCGTAAAGTATAACCAAACTTTTGAGCGTTTGAGCCGCTTACGCGCCGTGTTTCCTGCCAGGTAAATGACGCTCCGCAACGTGATGACGTCATTCGGGGCGACTGGAATCGATAAGGGAATCGTTTGCAAAAATGGCAAACACTTCCAAGGAACTGAAACAGTGGGAACCGGTTCTCAACAAGAACGGGTTTTCGATACCCATCCCTACTCCTCAGTCTCCCACCAGAGGAGGAGGCTGGGGGCCGGGTGAGAAACATACAGTCACTGTACAAATGACGTGTTACATTTGGGATTTTCCAAAAACCCATAACTAGTTGGGTGTACACACACTGCCATGCAGGGTAACAATCCCCCCAAACCCTGCTGTTCATTAACAACTGATCGAATAAGCTATCACAGAAACCAGACAGTATAATTTGTTGTCATTTTATAATTAGTCCTGTTGCTGTCTGTTTGTATAGGTCTTTCTTGCTGCTGTTACGTCCAAATTTCCCCTTGTGGGACACTTAAAGGATTATTTTATTGTATTCTAGACTGGTCACTGGTCACCATGTGGAATGAAAGGATGGAAATGAAAATCACCTGTCTGCAGACTGAATAAAGAAACTCTGAAAATCACAGTGAAAAAACGATGCTGAGACCAGTTTGTTTTACTGAAATGCAGCAACTCCGAATGACGCGCAGCAGTTTGTGTGACCTCCGTGTGCTTGTCTGCACGCTTGACCCTGGAGGAGCTCCTCCCACATCTGGGATCTCTGGGTTGTCGTCTTAGGGAAAATACTGGTTTGCTGCCAGTGTCTCAGCCTTCCAGTAGATGCACTGATAAATCTTATGGTGTTTTTCAGAAACACTGACTTCCGACCTTGAGGTCAAGGTCACTGGCAGAAGCCGATATGATCAGAGAGCACAAACATGCTGCGGCTGTGTTACAGACTCACACTCATGTCTGCAGTTTATTTTGTTAAACACAACGACAGCAGCACTGCTGCCACGTGTGCACAGAGAGCACCAGTGCGTGTGTTTGTTCAATGAAAGGCTTCAGTTACAGTGCAATACAATATTTGAAATGTAAACAAACTAACAGTACAGAAATCTGTGTTTGTTTTCTTGTTTGTTTGTTTTGAGCTCAGCTCATTTAGTGTGAGAGCCCTGCTGTAGATGGATAGTTTCTAAATATTTGGAAAAATCCCTCCATAGTTTTGGTGGAGTCGCCTCAGCAGTCACAGAGCTCCACATGTGCAACAAGAACGACATGTAGCTCTGGATTTGTGTTTGCTAGTTAGCGAGTTAGCGCTCCACTGGAGCCAAAGCCACCAATTTTCAGTGCAGCGAGTTAAATAATCAAGACGATGAAATACCGAGATCAATACAAAGCTCCAGGCCAGAGTTATTATCGGTGGGCACTACCATCACATTTAGTTTTACATTTCTGGGTTAAACAGATTCGTTTTGGTTATATTGAGGTTAATAATGTAATAATAATAATGTATATTTTATTGATCCGTGGGGAAATTCCCGTTCACTCAAGCAGTGGGCAGCCATTGGGTGCCGGGGAGCAGTGTGTAGGGACGGTACCTTTGCTCAGGGGTACCTCAGCGTAGCTGTTCAGGGGAATCGAACCCCGACCTTCCAATCATGGGGCCACCACTGAGCTATCCCTGCCTGGTTCAACTGTTTACCGATGTTAGTTTGAGTTTTTGTTATTTACCAGCGAGGCATTTGTCACATGTAAGATTTAAGAGGTTCCTACAGAGACCTCCACACAGCGCACTCTTACCAGCCTCGCCTGGTCCAGGCACAGACCCACCACCGCCCCCCCACTGCCGGGTAACTTCACTGCCGATCCAAACTGCAAGAACCAGCGCAGACTTTAGGAACGCACGGACACAGAAACACAGCCTGATGCAGCGCGGTCTTTAAACACCACCCACCTGCCTCGCCAGCTCAACCATCTTGAGATTCCCGGGGCCGAGACAGTCATCGGTGTAAATAGACCTGTGGGATAGAGGGCTAACGTTAGCTCTGAATACAGCGAGTGCAGAATGCATGCCTCAAATCAAAACGCGTCGTTTACCGGCGCAGCTCAAAGTTCTGGTCCATCAGTTGAACCAGGCGGCTCCAGTCCTTGTCCCGGAAAGCCGTCCTGAGGGAGGAAGTCACGTGACACCAAACTTTATATTAAAACGCTGTGAATGCCACAAGCTGGCACGGGTACATTTGTGCCGGCAGCGGTGGAGGAAATAAAGCCTCAACACGTGGCACCGCCAGACCATGAACCTCCACAGGTAACACACTGAGGAGTGGTCGGATCACCATGGCAACCGCTCTGACCCCTGCATGTTCTGGTTTTCATCTTTGCTTCATGCTGTGAGAATTTGGCTACGAACACAAAGGCAAGAGAAAGATTGTGTGTGTGTGTGTGTGTGTGTGTGTGTGTGTGTGTGTGTGTGTGTCTGTCTGTCTCTGTGTGTGTCTGTCTCTGTGTGTGTCTGTCTGTCTGTCTGTGTGTCTCTGTCTGTGTGTCTGTGTGTGTCTGTCTGTCTGTGTGTGTGTCTGTCTGTCTGTGTGTCTGTGTCTGTGTGTGTCTGTCTGTGTGTGTCTGTGTGTGTCTGTCTGTGTGCCTGTCTGTGTCTGTCTGTGTGTCTGTGTGTGTCTGTGTGTGTGTCCGTCTGTGTGTGTCCGTCTGTGTGTGTCCGTCTGTGTGTGTCCGTCTGTGTCTGTCTGTGTGTGTCTGTGTGTGTGTGTCTGTCTGTGTCTGTCTGTGTGTCTGTGTGTGTCTGTGTGTGTCTGTCTGTGTGTCTGTGTGTGTGTCCGTCTGTGTGTGTCCGTCTGTGTGTGTCTGTGTGTGTGTGTCCGTCTGTGTCTGTGTGTGTGTGTCTGTGTGTGTGTGTCCGTCTGTGTCTGTCTGTGTGTGTGTGTGTCTGTCTGTGTGTGTGTCTGTGTCTGTCTGTGTGTGTGTGTGTGTCTGTCTGTGTGTGTGTCTCTGTGTCTGTGTGTGTGTGTCTCTGTGTCTGTGTGTGTGTGTCTCTGTGTCTGTGTGTCTGTGTGTGTCTCTGTGTGTCTCTGTGTGTCTGTCTTTTGTCTGTGTGTGTCTGTGTATCTGTGTCTGTGTGTGTGTGTGTCTGTGTCCTGCTGACAGAAAATTCTGAGACATTTTACAGAGAAACGCAAAAATAATGTAACAAGTTACTTTCTCCTGGGAGTAATTAAGTAACATACTGCATTACTTTAGAGAAATGTATTCAGTGTAGCATGTGCAATGACCCCAACACTGATGACCACACAGTGTGTCTTTGACGTGTTGCTAAGCGACAGACCCCGGTGAAATCAGACTGCATAGGATACATTTAGTAACCTGCGACTTTAATGAGTCAGTTAAATTAGTTGAATTTGAACAGGGATGCATGAAAACAGGAGCTACAGAGTAACAGGCTGTAAACTAACCTGGCCTGATCAGTCAGCTCAGCAAATCTCCTCATGGCTTCAATGACCAGCAGCTCCCCTGCAGGACGACACAAAACACAGAAGCAGTCTAATGCATGGACCGGTGTGCGTTTGTGTTTTCTGGCAAACACACTTTCAATTTAAAACAATCCCATTCACCTTATACTGGGACAGAGACTTCCTGGGTGGATCTGTCTGACTGATCAGGTCTCAAATGTTTTATTCTGGTCATTTTTAACATGTTATTGTTCAGACCATGGACACAATTCAACGTCTTTTAAAAGATCCTGTCTGTGAGGTGAGCAGCAGCAGAGCATTTGTAGGAGCAGCTTACACGTGCTGAGAGACTTCTGCTTCGAACATCGAGCGACAGTTTGGAAATGCAGGCCTAAACATAGCGAGCATGGTTTTTAAGGATACAGCTGAGGCTTCATTTCATTTTCGGCACGTTACTGATGCTGTCTGATAAAACAGATCGTTGGGGATGACCCTGTGAGAATCCCCTGCTGTGCCTGCAATTCAACTACAGCCAATTTCTGTACAGTGGAAAGTGGAATCTGTCTGATTGGTCCCTTTAATCCAACTTTGATTGGCACAAACATTAAGCAGCAGGTATGTTCGGCTTCTATTGTCTGAGACGAACATATTAGAGATATCACCTCTCAAGTCTGAAGCTGAGTTTCTGCCCTATAGAAATGACCTGGACCTGAGCGTGGAGGGTTTTGGTTCGTTTCAAAGGGTTATTTGTAGAAAACACGGACTTTGTATCAGGATGGTTCCTGCCAGTGAACAGCACATGACACTGATTATAGCAATGGGTTTGAATAGTGGGATTACTCCAAAATAGGAGTGTGGTGGAAATGTCACTAGTTTTGGTCACGTGAACTGGACTCACTCCTGAGTGAAACAGTATTGATACTGATGAAACACGGCAGGTGACTACAGAGCACCAGTATAGCAGGAAACCGCGAGATCATCACCATCAGTAGGATTCATCTGCTGAGCAGCTGTAACGTCGGCACCATTCGACACCTCCTGCCTTCAAAAGAACAACGTCTGATTTGGAGACGTACCACTGAGCCAGCGCTGTCGGATGTTGCTATGGATACGGCCAGAGTCACTGGGGTCGCTCAGGTAGGCCAGCCAGAACGGTGGAAGTTCACTCATGTCCATAGGAATGTAGGCTCCTGATAATGGAAAACACGCACAGACACACACGAAGACAATTTCAGCATCAAATGACAATAAATCCAAACGATAAGAAAAACTGAGAACTGCAAACGTCCTGCACTAACATCACGCAGGAGATTATAAAGGTCTCCCGAAACCACCCACACACACACACACACACACGATGTAACAACTTTTATTTTACAGGATATAACGTTCATGGCGCGCTGACAGGGAGGTCAGTACCGAAGCCGTGCTCTTCCATGAGCTCCTTGCTAAAATCCATGTACACTAAGCCTTCATACACCTGCAAGACACAACAGTACCGTCTGTCACTTCACAGTTAACACCGACAGGCAGGTCCACGCACCGTGGGTCATCAGACTGACCTGTACCACTCGGTCCTGCAGCCCAGCAGTAATGGACAGCTCATCCGTCTCCACATCGAGGATGAAGTTGGCTCTGATTGGTTTGGGAAGATCCTGCAGCATTAATAAAAACCAAAACAAACGTGACTCAGGACGACATTCAGTGCAGTACAGTTTTAGAGAAGAAGACCCAGATCTGCACTCAGGAACTCAAATATGCCTTTCTTTGTCCACACGCCACCTTTCCATTGAATTCCATGTGTGCCTGTGCTGGCATTTCTCCTGCGGTGTTGCTATCAGTGTGTGCAGAGTGGGAGAAGAGGGTTGCATTGACAATCCAACACAATGGGCAGCACATTGAACACATTTTATAAGTGGTCAGAAACTTGTAAATAACTCATGAAAGAATAAAGTTACGTTGAAACCAAGCACACCGTTGTTTTTCTTGTGACATTACCAAGTTTGATGTGTCACATGGCCCTCTTCCTATTGAAAAAACAAAAGTTGCATCCAAGATGGCCGACTTCTAAATGGCCACCATGGTCACCGCCCATCTTGAGGAGTTTCCCCCCTCACATATACTAATGTGCCACAAACAGGACTTTAATACCACCAACCATCCCCATGTTATTACAGTGTATCCATATAAATGGCCACCCTGTATTTCAGATAAAGTAAAGTGTGCGTGTTAGTCCCCATAGGGAAATAGTTCCTCTGCATTTAACCCATTCACCCAGGGAAGCAGATATGTGTGTAGGTAGACTGGTCACATGTCCTCACATTATCTGTGATGTTGTAGAACTTCATGAGACACTTCAGAGTAGCTGAGACGATGGCACTGTGAGAATCATAAACAAGTAGAACATTACAAAGTGCACAAAATGACCTCTGAGTTATGGTACGCCATTTCAAAACAAAGCAAAAATACTCACCTGCTTCCAGCAAGGCCCTTCACACAAACACAAATATACGACATCATCATTAGACTGAATTAGATGCAAACAGGCCACAACCGTTTACGTGTTACACTCTGAAGTATCTGAAGGGATCCTTACCACTTGTCGGGGAATGTTGGTGTCGTACTTCAGGGTGAAGTTCTGCTTTGTCAAAGCAATCCTGCAGAGAAGTATGCAGAGCATTGGATGAGCTTTGAAAACCAGCCTGTGTGATCCAAACCTGTAAACAGCTAACAGGGTTCTGGTGGCATTTGAACCTTTCCACATATCTACAACCAGGCACATGTGGGGGGCGGGGCTTGAGTACCCACCCCTTCTAATGTCTCTGCGCGGCCCTGTCTACAACCATAGCACTCTCAGACAATTCAACAGTGAACTCATGCAGTCGTTTACAGTTGTGTCTGTATTACTGAAAGTAAGTGAGTATTTGTACTTTAATAAAACTGGACTTTGTATTTCCATGTTTATTCTTGGACTCAGGCAGCACGGTGGCACGGTGGTTAGCACTGTTGCCGCACAGCAAGAAGGTCCAGAGTTCAATTCCACCATCAGGCCGGGGTCTTTCTGTGTGGAGTTTGCATGTTCTCCCCGTGTTTGCGTGGGTTCTCTCCGGGTACTCCGGCTTCCTCCCACCGTCCAAAGACATGCAGCTTGTGGGGATAGGTTAATTGGATAATCCAAATTGCCACTAGGTGTGAATGTGCGAGTGAATGTGAGTGTGAATGGTTGTCTGTCCCTGTGTGTTGGCCCTGCGACAGACTGGCGACCTGTCCAGGGTGTACCCCGCCTCTCGCCCTATGACAGCTGGGATGGGCTCCAGCGCCCCCCGCGACCCTGAAAAGGATCAGCGGAAGCGAATGGATGGATGGATTCTTGGACTCCAGGAGTAGCTTGAATTTTATGATCAAACTCAATCAGTTCATGAATGGACGGTTAGCTAATACCAGCATGTCTGCCAACACAAGTGCCGACGGTCTGATGTAGCAAAATGCCGTCACAAACTGACGGCCCGTGTTATAGCAGCACACGCACATTCAGTGAACTCGTTCACAAACGTTTAAGGACAGACAGTCTGCACAGACTGAAAACATTCAAATATTTAGACGAATGATTTGACACATTTGCTCAGTTACAGCTAACAGGCTAACCATACAATCTACAGCCTGTTACACAAGCTCAGTCATATCAGAGACAATACTACATGGCTAACATGATCAACGGCACTAAACAAATGATGAAAATCCAATAAATCCACATAGCAAAGAAGTATAACTAATCGGTCTACATTCAGAGGGTGGTTGGCTAGCACGCCGTGACACAGCTTTGACTGAGATTGGTTGCTTTGTCCAAGTCAACCTTCCTGTCCCCATGCTGACATAGGCTGTGGAGACTTTTGTTGTAAATCTCGTCCACGTCACATCCCAGGTTTCGTTGTTGACACCTTGGTGCTAACTGCGGTTCAGCTCAACAGCTGCGAGTTCTCGTCATTAACCTTTCTAGAAGTTACACGAGCAACACTGGCTTTTCAGTCACACAGAGATATAAATACATCCTAACATTGTCTTGAAGGAAAGTATGGTCCCCTTGAGCATCAGATCTGAGTATTGCCTTCAGATGTACCTTGTAAGTGTTACAACTGTCCACTAGTCTCCACTGTGTAAGCATGTGAGATCTGACATTAGCAGCTTGTTATTAATTACTTTTTCATTTTTTTCATTACATTTTCTCTACAAGCTCTTATGTCAAAGCAGGTAATTCTTCACCTGCTTTCAATAAGAGACAAGGCTTTGTTATGAAGTGTTTTAGCTCTTATGAATCAGCAGACACGCACAGAGTACATTAGAGATCATCTACACCAGGGGTGTCCAACTCCAGGCCTCGAGGGCCGGTGTCCTGCAGGTTTTAGATCTCACCCTGGGTCAACACACCTGAATCACATTACCTCGTTACCAGGCCTCTGGAGAACTTCAGGACAGGTTGAGGAGGTCATTTAGCCATTTAAATCAGATGTGTTGGATCAAGACACATCTAAAACCTACATAACGCTGACCCTCGAGGCCTGGAGTTTGACACCTGTGATCTACACAGACGGATAGCAGCAGGTACCCTCACCCTTGTTTGGAGCAGAACTGGTAAAACTTCTTACATGTCGCCTGTAGCAGTCGAAGACCCCCCAGGTACCTGCAATCAGTAATAAAGACAAAGACTTCCTCACTATGATGCCTCCATCCTGCCTTTGGGCTCAGTCAGCTGGCTGCATACACACCCTTCCTTCCTGCTGATACAGAACAGATCTTGCAGGCTGCCAAACTCTGTGGGGTCGTTGAGTGGATGAGGGACTAAAACCTACAAAGGTCACAATACTTTAGAACAGAGTGGAGATGTTTTAGTTTATAAGAATATGTGGTCATTTGTATTACCAAAGTCTGGGTCTCCAGCAGAGTAACCTCAGCCCAGAAGTTAGCGATGGTCATGGCGATTGTTTTTCCATTGAAGCCATCTGAGGGATTCCCCATTAGTCCCACCCTGGGAGTCGTCAGAGATTTGGGAAGTATTTTATACCAAAGTGTGGCAGTTGCGTGTCCATGCTTTCTTACCTGGCGTATGACCGGCATGTAATAGGTTTAGCAGGGCTGCCTTGCTGCTTGGTGGAGTAGTGGGTGAGCCACTTGGTGTAGTCTGACAGTCCCTGAGATGTTGTGAGAGAAAGTGGTGTTAGACTGAAATTTAACCAGAAAAAGGAAGTAAAGTAACTGTACGCAGAAATGTACTTAAGATAGATTTTACATTAATGTAAAATATAAATGCAATTTTGTTTTACTCTTTTTACCCCAGACAATAATGGTTCCCTTAAAGAGGATCCATCCTGCGCAGTTCTAGCTTCAGGTACTCGAGAGTACACTATATTGACTCGCCCGTCCAAACCAGGTGTTCCAATCACTGTCATGGGCACAGCTGCATAAAATCACACACCAAGGCAAGCAGGCTGCTTCTACATACAGACCCTTTCCAAAAAATTAGAATATCATGGAAAATGATATTCTGAATGGAATTTCCATAATTCCATTCACAACGTTAAACTCTCATAGACGATTTCAAGTACTTAGTTGTTTATTTGTACATAATTTGGGCTTCCAGCTCATGAAATCCATGAAAACATGATTTCAAAAAAAAAATGAATACTGTGAAGACCTCACCATTCACTTCTCATTTTTTGCAGGAAAAAAAAAAATTAGGATCACATCAAATTAATCAAAATGTGGTATTTTCAAAATGATATGTCAATCTTCAATACTTGGTTGGGAATCCCTTCGCCTTAACCACTGCCTCGATGTGGCATTGATGCAATCAGCCTGTGGCATTGCCTGGTAGTTATGGAGGCCCAGATTTCCTTGGTACTTGCTGTCAGCTCTTTGTTTTGGGGTCTGGGTCTTTTCCTCTTCATACCCCATAGATTCTCAATGGGGTTTAGGTCTGGTGAGTTGGCTGGCCAGTCAAGCACTGTGATGGCATGGCAATCAAACCAGGTTTTGGTGCTTCTGGCGGTATGGGCAGGGGCCATGTCCATGTCCTGCTGGAAGATGAAATCTGCATCTCCATACAGATCCTCAGCAGAAGGAATCATAAAGTCATCTAAAACACTCTGGTAGACTGTTGCGGTAACCTTGGATTTAAGAAGGCAGAGTTTACCAACACCTGCACCGGACATTGCAGCCCAAATCATGACTGACTGTGGTTATTTGACACTGAACCTCAAACAACTTGGGTTCTGTTCCTCACCCATCTTCCTCCAAACACTTGGACCTTGATTCCTGAATGAAAGGCACACTTTACTTTCATCAGAAAAGAGGACCTTTGACCACTGGCCAACAGTCCAGTCCATCTTCTCCTTGGCCCAGTTGAGTCGCTCAGGCTCAGAAGTGGTTTTGAAGCTTTGATTCCTGCCTCATTCCACTCTTTCTGGGTCTCTACCAGATTCTTGAATCTTCTGTCTGATAATCCGCTGAATGCTGGTGCATCTTCTCCTGCCACATTTTGCCCTTCCACTAGACTTTCCATTGATATGCTTGGACACAGCACTCTAAACAGCCAGCCTCCTTAGCTATAAACTTTTGTGGCTTACCCATCCTATGGCGGGTACCATTGATGCTCCTCTGGCCAGTTGTCAAGTGTGCAGTCTTCCCCATATTGAACCTAACTGAGACAACTGGATCAAAGTGAAGCAAATTAATGACACCTGGGAAAACCTGTGCAGGTGCTTTGAGTTAGTACAGTGGTTCCAAACTTTTTTTGCTGGGCCCCCCTTTGTTTGACAAGAAAAATATTCGCCCCCTCTCGCAAACATCCTCCAACCACACACGCCCATATTTTGCGCCATTGCGGTTTATTTCACACCTCAAACATTTAGTAAACAATTAAGCAAATACAAGTAAACTGCAGGTAGTAAGAAAATAAACTACCAACTCTTTTACGCTGCGTCCGCACCTACACGGGTGATTTTGAAAACGCAGCTGTTTCGTCCACGTAAACGGCGTTTCGAATCACCAAAAACAGATTTTTTAAAACTCCTTTTTTGTGTTTACGTGTGGACGAGGAATACAGAGTTCGTCACGCAACGTCAAAGGTATGTGCCTTTTTCACGTCAGCTGTGCGCCACGTTATTGTTTACATGAGATGAATTGCAGAATGACAGATAGTCAGATTAAGAGTATTTTGTCTCTATCTGCAGGTTTACACGCTTACATAAACACGCAGTTACTGTCCCTCTATTTACAAAGGCAGAGGCGTCACGGTGTGATTGTTTTACATGTAGTTGTTTTTTCCTGTGTAATACTGTAATATTCAACATTGCTGTCAATACATTTTTCAAAAAATGTCTCTCTGTGCAAAATGGGTTTAAAAACATAAACAGCTGTGGGATCCTGTTTGTCCGTGGTTTAAACAGCCCAGTGCTGCTCCCGACAGGGAAAACCTGCAGGGAGACCTACCTCAGCACCTGTGCAGGTGAAGCCAAAGGGCAGATGTGCTTCACCATATTTTCTAGTCTTTGGCTTGGAAGGAAATTGGTTTGGAAACATATTCAGCGATGCTTCATCTCCTGCTTTGCGTTTGTGTGGGAGCCCTTGCTAGCAGTGTCCAAGCATTTTGTTTTTTCCCCCTTTTCATGCCGCGCCCCCCCTGCAATGGCTCTGGCGGGCCCCACACTTTGGGAAGGTCTGAGTTAGTAGATGAGTTATGTGTAAAACTCAGTTTAAAACATTCATGCCCTGTAAAATTTGGGCTCATGTCTTTATAGTTTCTAATTTTTCGAAATCATGTTTTCATGGATTTCATGAGCTGGAAGCCCAAATTATGTACAAATAAACTACTAAGTACTTGAAATCGTTTGTGGGCCCTGAATCTATAATCTATGAAAGTTTAATGTTTTGAATGGAATTATGGAAATAAATAAACTTTTCCATGATATTCTAATTTTTTGGAAAGGGTCTGTACATTTGTGAAAGAATGGGTCGCTCATAGGAGCTCACTGAAGTCCAGTGTGGTACCATGACAGGATATCACCTGTGTAACAAATCCAGCTGTGAAATTTCCTCACTACTAAACATCAATAGACAAGTCTGGGTTTGACGGTTGCCAGGGGCACAGTACTAGTACTGCACTGTGCCAAGTGTAGAGTTTAGCAGAGGTGGGGTTATGGCAGGAACTCCAGGCCTCGAGAGCCGGTGTCCTGCAGGTGTTAGATCTCACCCTGGGTCAACACACCTGGTAGCGGTAGCGAATTCACGGAGAGGGTGGCGTGCCCACTTCGGGTCGGGGATGAGTTCCTGCCCCAAGTGGAGGAGTTCAAGTATCTCGGGGTCTTGTTCGCGAGTGATGGGAGAAGGGAGCCGGAGATCGACAGACGGATTGGGGCTGCAGCTGCAGTAATGCGGACGCTGCACCGGTCCGTCGTGGTGAAGAGGGAGCTGAGTGTAAAAGCGAAGCTCTCAATTTACCGGTCGATCTACGTCCCTACCCTCACCTATGGCCACGAGCTGTGGGTAGTGACCGAAAGAACGAGATCGCGGATACAAGCGGCAGAAATGAGCTTCCTCCGAAGGGTGGCTGGCCTCTCCCTTAGAGATAGGGTGAGAAGTTCGGCCATCCGGGAGGGGCTCAGAGTAGAACAGCTGCTGCTCCACATCGAAAGGAGCCAGCTGAGGTGGTTCGGGCATCTGACAAGGATGCCCCCTGGGCGCCTCCTGGGTGAGGTGTTCCAGGCATGTCCCACCGGGAGGAGGCCTCGGGGCAGACCCAGGACACGCTGGAGAGATTATATCTCTCGGCTGGCCTGGGAACGCCTTGGTGTTCCCCCGGATAAGCTGGAGGAGGTGGCTGGGGAGAGGGAGGTCTGGGCCTCTTTGCTTAGGCTGCTGCCCCCGCGACCCGGCCTCGGATAAAGCGGATGAAGATGGATGGATGATGGATGGATGTTTTCAGTGGGAGAAACGTTTCGTGTCTCATCCAGGTGATGTCTTCAGTCTCAGCTGACTGCAGGTTTCAATCTTATAAACAGGACATTTGCATAGTGACTAAAACCAGCCCACTGAGGAACAAAGGGCTGGGAGGTCAGTTCCTTCATCATAATTATACAAATTCTCATGACCATTGATCAACAACCACTGATCAATGGCCATCAGTCCCATTCACAGAGAGTTGGGGAATGGCTGCAATCACAGCATTGTAAGATGGTGACAGATGTACCCTTAGGCCCCTCCTCCATTCAGAGATGGTCTTTCCCTTTTCATGTAAATGGCCTCCTTGACTCGGCGCTCAAACCAGCGTTCCTCCCTGTCCAGGATGTTACATCCTCATAGAGCTAACAGAACCAGTAACTCGGGTTAGGGTTATAGACGCTTTACTCACGGTGATACATTGACTGCAGGCAGGCAACTTGTGCCTCTTGGTTTGAACATGTTCTTCCACATCAGGCACTTACTATCACCTGCTTCTGATGGCTTCAGCTTCACCTACCTCACCCACTCCTCAGTCTACACTCAGTGCTATCTGACCAAGATTCAACACGGCTGACTGTGCAGGTGAAGTTCATTATGTCTGATTGTGTGTAATGTTCTCTGATGACCTATAAAATCTACATGTTTGAAAAACTGCCAAACTGATCTCAAAACAGCCCAAATTTGAACTTTATTCATTTGAACCTGCAGGATAACTGACTCTGAGACTGAGTTACTGTTTGTTCCTCTGGCCACAACATTGCAGCTTAAATGTATTTACTCATCTTGATTGTTCACTGCAAACAGCCTTAATGCAGAAGCCAGGATTCTCTGTGGTACGGCCTCATTTGCTGACAAACTCGAGTATAAAATAAATCGAGCACTCGTCTCCAGCTTGTTTGCATTGATGCAGAGGGAAGTGTCGAGCTGAGGTAAGAATACAAACCACTTGTCCGATCAGCTGGAAGCCAGTAGGAAGCTTCATACCAAACACGTGGCGCTGCTTCTCATTGATGAGCCACTCCTGAGGAGAAACAGCCATTAAAGTAAGTCTTCACTTTTTTTAGCTTGTTATAAAGTTGGATGGATTTGATGGGTTTAGATACAACAATGCAACAAGAATAAAAGGCAGTTGAGTTCAAAACTGTTCCTGCACATTGCTGCCTGCATGGAAAGAAGCACGTGAGCTGCTTTAGCTTTACGAACCCAGAACTGTCCAAAAGCCCTGCCCACGGTCTGAGGCTGCTGGCTCAGGAAGTCCGACATGTAGGACAGCGTGTCCCTCTGGATGCAGTAGAACACCACGCTGGCTAGCTGGGACGCCGTCTGCCCTTCCTGTGGCTTTTCCAAGAAGCGAGTTACCCTGATTCAGAAAGTGCAGCATATAAAGCATTCACTCTCAGCTGCAAATATTAACACAACATAATTAATAACATAATTAACACAAATATTTCACAGCCAATCGTAAGTCTGCATTTTCCTTTGAACTGATGGGAAAGCAACAGTAAGTGAACCACAGAAGAGCCGCTGTGAATGGACAACAGGTCAAAATTTAAAGCCGATGGCTACAGCAGGTCTCACACTTAGATGAGCTAACCCGAACCCTCCTCTCATGTAAGGGCCACTTCAGTGTTCAAGTAGAACAAAACAAACAACAAACAGCCACAAATATTTCCATAAATGTTTTGTTTGTTTTGTTAAATTTCAAATTGGTTGATCGTGGCTCAAGGAGTTGGCAGTTCGTCCTGTAACCGGAAGGCTCGGACAGTCTGGTCGTTGTGTCCTTGGGCAAGACGCTTCACCTACCGCCTACTGGTGTTGGCCAGAGGGGCCGATGGCGCGATATGGCAGCTTCTGTCAGTCGGCCCCAGGGCAGCTGTGGCTACAACCGTAGCTTGCCTCCACCAGTGTGTGAATGTGAGAGTGAATGAATAGTGGCATTGTAAAGCGCTTTGGGTGCCTTGAAAAGCGCTGTATAAATCCACTCCATTATTATTGTTATTATTAAATCACTTACGAGTGTAATTTGTCAGCAACTTCCTGCCAGCCCTCTCTCCTTGCTTTTGCAGCCTTTGCAGTGTTCCCTTGCGTTTTAATTAAACTCTGAAACTCCTCAATCAAGAGTTCTTGCTCTGCTGCCGAAAAATACCGAGCGCTCTCCTTCGACATTTTCGCCGACCAATCAAAGGGTTGCAGATCAATGTTTCTGCTATCGATGCGTAGCCCCTGTTAAGCCACCCAGTGATCTCACATTACTTCATCCAGCTGTACTAATCGTCAACAACAGGTGTGTTCGGAGAACCGGAATAGCGAGCTCACAGTTAGCGCGATGATTTGATCTTGGATGTAGTAAGCGAGGCACGAAGAACGGACCCCAGGTCTTGAGGCGTGTCACAACATTTGGATGTTGGCTCACAGTTTGGTGTAATTTAATGAAAGCTTGAATCCATCCTGTGTTGTCCAGTCAGTTCAAGCAGGTGGTGCTGCTGTTAGGGTGTGGGGGATATTTTCAGTAGCGGCTACATCATGTATAGTGCTGTTTCCGATCATGTCCCTTTATGACCACAGTGTATTTATGTCTGATCGCTGCTTCCAACAGTATAACACAACAAAGCTCAAATCATCTCAAACTGGCTTTTTGAGCAGGACACGGAGTTAACTGTGATCAAACGACAACAACTCTGCTGTGTGATGCTATCATGTCACCGTGGACCAGCATTTCTAAGGAATGTTGCCAGCACCGACCTCACCTGTGGGAATCATGGCAGACCTCTACGATGCCTCTGGAGCTGCTCTTCTCTCCTTCTTCCAGCTCGTAGTATATGATCAGCTCACCAGGCTGCAGTGGAGACACAACATGGTGAGCTAGCACACATAATTCACCCTTAATCCACAAAAAGGGCTTATTAGCAAAACTGCTGCACAAAAGCTACGAACTGTTAACTCTTAAGCCCATATCATAGCCAATAACCAACTTACGACTGTGTAACCTTCTGTGGAATTCATCCCATCCATCCAATCTCTTCCACTTATCTTTATCAGAGTCACAGGGGAAGCCTATCCCAGCTACCACAGAGGCGAGAGGCAGGATACACCCTGGACAGATCACCAGTCTGTCGCAGGGCTAACACAGATGACCATTCACACTTATGGGAAATTCACAATCACCAGTTAACCGCACTAACTGCATGTCTTTGGACTGTGGGAGGATGCCAGAGTACCCGGGAAGAACCCACAGACACAGGAAAACATGCAAGCTCCAAACAGAAAGGCCCCGCCCATACAGTGGATTCAAACCCAGGACCTTGTTGCTGTGAGGCAGGGGTGGGGAACTCCAGGCCTCGAGGGCCGGGGTCCAACAGGTGTTAGATATCACCATGGGTCAACACACCTGAATCAAATGACTGGTTCATTACCAGGCCTCTGGAGAACTTCAACACATTTAAATGAGCTGTGTTGGATCGAGGACACCGGCCCGTGAGGCCTGGAGTTCGACACCCCTGCTGTAAGGCGACAGCACTAACCTCCACGCTACCGTGCTGAATTCATTCTTTGCTTTTTTTAAAAATGACCTCATTGTGACAAATGTTTGATTTGTATGAAAACAAAAGTCACAGAGTGCTGTCAGTGTTACAAACCATTAAACAAACATGGTGATCGGACTGATAGACGATTTTATGACCAATACCAATATTTGGTGATTTAAAAAAGGTGACTATTTTAAATGTGATCTTTTTAAAAACACATAAAACATAAAGAGATATCATTAGAGTTATTTATGAGTCCTTATGAAGATAATTTGATAATGAAGTTTAAAAATAATAGGCTACTTGTTGCCAACAGGGAAGTGGCAGACTGCCCCCTGGTGGACAAACAGCAACATTCATAACATGATTGAAGGCTGTTTCTCTTTAAATAGTTGAAAGTAACAGCTGCGCTGTACAAGACAGCAGCCATATCACTGTGAAATGATTTTAAAAAACACAAGCAAACATATTTCCCATGTTTCTTCTAGCGTGCACTGAAATAGCAATATGATTTAATATGTATATGGTTTAATGTGCTCACCTTTGTTTCAGCTGACAGGTGCTTCATCACTTCAACTTTGCACATTTGGCACAAGATAAATATCACCCATCATATCAGCTGATGTCAGTCAAACTATGTCGGCCATACTGATCCACAGTAGTATCTCCTACCACACCACTGCTATACTGTTACGGCTGTGGCCATAAGAATACTGTGTGGGCTGTTTGTTCTGTGTCTCTTTACTGTGTTTAAGACTCTTTACAGGTCCCTCCCCTAATGAAGAGTAGTGAGCAGCTGATTGGACCATGGAACAGGTGACCACGTTCAAAAAGCCGCTCTGACAGCTCCCGAGAGAGAGAGAGAGAGTGGGGCGAGCGAGTAGCTTGACAGCCGACGCGGTCCTGACCTGGTTTCCCAGCCTAAACTGTTACTGTGCATGTGTGTGAGCGTGATCTGTGAGAGCCGCTCTTGGTGTGTTAACTTAGTGCTTAGGCACTCTGAAGCAGAAGGGGGGAGCCGCCTTTTCTTTGAAACAGTTTTCTCCTGTTTTCCGGGTTAGGGAGCGAGGGTTAGTATTGTCATTTGTTTGTTCTGTTTCTTTCTTAGGGTTTAGTTAGTTTTCTCTGGTGGGACTTAGTTGGTTTTGTTTATTACTTTGGCCTGGGTTCACCCTGGAGCTATGCTTCATTACCTGTAATACAAATCACCTTTTTTACTCACAACTGGTTTTGGATGTCTGGCTTGGGAACCAGGGCGGGGATTTGTCTCTCTCTCCTCCAACCTTATGTACGTCTCTACACGCCTAGACTAGGGGCGTAACATATACCTCACAGAAGTTCACACTGTCCACTCAAAAGACTACATTAAATGTTAAAACTTTAACATCTGCTACAGTTAGATGATAACCACACACTCGACCAACAGGTACCATCACTGTGATGGTCTTTTATATGCAGTCTGTCATGAAAACACAAGGCTTGGTGTCAGTTCATACAAGATAAATGGCATCTACCTGTACTATGAAAATCTCACCTTTGACCTGAAGAAGCGAATAACTTGAGCAATGTCAAAGTTTTGGTCTGCACACAGCATGTCTCCAGCAATCTGCTCACACAGAGAAGAAACGCTGAATAGCAGGCTTCGGGATTGTTCAGTGTTATTTAGTCCATTAGGCACGGACAGAGCGATCATACCACCATAATGTCGTCCTGCAGCTTCCGGCTGCGTACGACCAACTCCAGGTCAGCCACGGCCCCGAGGCGATCCTCCAGCGTAGTACTGCCGTCATTTATGATATTTTCCACAGGGAAGTCGGTAGCTGTGGCCCAGCGCTCGTAGTGCTTGTACCTGGTCGGGTTCAGAGAACAGGAGTGGAAGGAAAAGCAAAACTATGGCAAAGTTTCCAAACACCAGCCAATCCGTGCAATCACTGCCACTCACTTATCAGCATTGGTAACCAGATAGACCTCTGTGAACAGCTGGCGCCTGGAGACACAGACAGACACCGTCAGTGAGATGCAGAGGAACATGAAAGCTCTCCGGATCACGTGTGGATCACGCTCACGCACATGTTAACAGTTTCCCACCAAAAGTCAAGGATCTTCTTTCCTCCAATTCCAGGAAGCAAGGCCTTAGGTACCCCGCTCAGGTGGCTGTACAGGCCTGTTTCATCATTCTGGCAGCAAAAGGAAGATTTACTACACAAAAACCACAACCTGCTAACAGCCTCCCCATTCGGCATGAAACATGGCTAAGTCAATAGGCCTAATTATCACCTTTGTAGCAACACATCAACAACATGGGCTATGCTGTGGTAACATCTCTGTGGCTTACGTGGATACTGAACCAATTCAACAAATTCTATCATCACAGGTTTTGTGAAAGCAGCTAAAACTTGGATTACACTAACAGCGCTGCACACTACCTGAACGTTTTTACACCTTTCATTTATTTCACATGAAATACAGAGATTTTCTGCGAGCCCCCCTCTGCTCAAAAGAATCACGTGGACTTGTATACCTGAGGACCAAACAAGGACTGGACGCAGCTCACGTCCTGCTTTGTTGCTTGCATTGGTAAACCGACAGCAGCACTGTTGTACCTGCATTAAACCACTCCAGCGTTTTTTTGATCCCATAATGAACTGTCGTGTTCGTATTGTTGCCATTTCTGCTGCAGTCTTTGCAAAATCTCTCTTGAAAATACATTTTTCATGTAAATGACACTTCACTGAAAAAAAGAGCAGAAAAGTTTGTACCTTATGACAGAAAAGTCTTACCAGTTACAGGCGTGTAGTGGACAGCACACACGCAGTGGCCAAACTAGTGAAATAAGCCATCTCTGTTAGCGTCTCTCATAGTAAAGACGATATTTAAACACTGAATGTCCCATCAGTACTTTATCGCGCACCGCCGCTTTAGAAAAACCCTGCCATGTTATCGTCGCAACGGCCTGTAGGGGGGGCTGCAGACACAAAACATGCGCTGGTTTGTCAGCCGGATTTCCCATTACATGGTTAATATTTCGTAAACATGCTAAGGGACGTACGAACACTAGCCAGAGTTCAAGCGGCGCCAAAGTGTCAGCTTGTTTCGGGCAGTTCGGCGGCTTCACAACTAACGTGAACTTTGCACTGTTGCTGCTGCAACGTTGAACCGACTCACCTTAATCTGGGCCTCTAACACGGTGCCGTGCCCGGCTACCAGCAGGATACAGATCATCGTAGCCGGTCCCGGGGCTCCTCTGGAACCTTTAAACACTGAGGGTGTGTGTAGGGAATGTCTGCGCTATGTGCTTAAACCTTAGCTTCCACAAAGACGCCCACTTCCGAGCGGGGCCTTCAAAATAAAAGCTTTAGAAAGGAAATGGCTTTTCTAAAGTCTTTTAACCAGTTCATAAGCTTTATTAATCACAGCTGAGAGCGGCTCGTGACATGTAGCATAATATTTGTTTTTATTATAAAGACATACATAACCTACCTACTATGCAATGCCCCCCCCCCCTCCAATTTATTTAGTTAGTTACATTGTTGCAATGTAATAAATGTCCCCAGTGAGGCTTCATGACACATTAAAAATACAAAGCAAAGAGTCAGACTCTTGGATGACAAACTCATAGCATCGACTGATCAAAGTGATAAACAATGTGAACATATGAATGAGTGTGTGTGATACACGGACACAGAAAGGAAAGAAAAGTGAGCTTACTGTACTGGAGGCTAACGATAATGAACAATCATAATGTTTGTGCAGGGAGGCGTTAAATGAGGGCTTCGCTAAATCAATATGATGATTGTACTGTAGATAAAAGAATGCTGTAAAAAGCTCGGAAAACAACATTTAAAGATGTCATTTAGCAAAGAAGTTGGATTTGAATATTAATGACAATATTCACTTCTTTCCCCTGTTTCATGCACACTGATCACAAATGAAGTATCTCCAAAGCATTTCAAGTACTCCTTTGGCCCACGTGTTTGATCACTGCAGGGTTCTCACTGAGGCTCTGTGCTGGACGATCCCACAATGCCGTGCTGTCGCAAGAGGTTCCTCAGGATCTGATTCTTGGACTTCCAGTCTTCCACCTGAGCAAGTACACAGCAGAAATGCAGCAGGCATGAATAAACGGCTTACCCTTGCATCTGGAATAAAACACCATGACTTTATGACGACTGTATTTTGATAGGGGTTACAGTGGAAACTAATAAATCATGAGAAAATGGAGCAGTAATTAGATGTATTCACGTCGTCTTAAAGCCTTTCAGAAAGTGCAGCCTGCCATTCTGTGGGACATGTGGACATTGATCAAATGAAGTATTATATACAGTTGGAATGGAAGCAGTCCTGGTTCAAACTTCAGGTGAATGTTACAAAGCAGCTACAAGTTACTGGGGCGCTGGGCAGCTTTAGTCTTGAAGCAGACACACCTCCTGTCTCAGTAGCTGGTTGTCAACTCTTAGACGATCCAGAACGCCAACGTCCTCCCCAAGCTTCAGGTTGCTCTGTCGCAGCTCCTTTATGTAGTCGCAGGCTTTGGACAAGATCCCCCCTTTACTCTGAAACAGGAGTTACGATAAAGCTTCAGCTTCTACTCAAATGGGCTGGAAGCCACCGTGTACCTGAACGCTCACCTGTCCCGTCTTGGTGTAGTCGACGTTACAGTCTGGAATGGCCTTTGACAGCTGCACGATCCAGTTGTTGATCTTGTCCCGGCGCCTCCGCTCAACTGTCGGTGAAACATTTCGCTTATTTACACTGTCACAACAGCCAGATCAAGCTACCGCTGCATGTCTGCGCTCACCTTCGTTGTGCTGGGCTCGCCGTTTCTCATCTCTGGAGGCCCGTGGAGCGTCCTGCTTCCTAGAAAACACGTAACAACAAAGATACTGAGCTGCTTCAGCTAACTGGGAAGTTAAATATCAAGTGCTCTAATTCTGGAGACGTGAGATGGAATTACGCAATGTACGGCTGAGTTCGAGGTGCAATCGTCCTTTGATTGGACCCCGTCAAAACCTCCTGTGGTGACATCATCACATAAAGCTGTCCTGTAAATCAATAAAGCCAGATTCAGAGGACCGGTGTAACCAGATTCATGCTTTTCAAACAGAAAACGATGTGACTGCTGCAGACTGCTGCGTCTTGTTATCTTTGCTCCCTGGAAGTTTCACGTGTGTGCTGGATGTCAAAATGCTGATTGTTCAACTTTGGGGAAGTTAATGAAGTTATGAGTGAAGACCAGTGGACTGGTACTGCTCAGCAGGAAATGAAAGAAGTCCGCAGTGTCTCTCACTGCCTCGCTCTGCATATGCAGCACTCTGAAAAAGTTCTCGCCTCTTCATGATTTATTCTATTTTTGTATATTAGACAAAAATAACCAGAGTAAATACAAAAAGCAGTTTCTAAAGGATAATGTCATTTATGAAGAGAAAAGTCTATCCAGACCTTTTTGCTCAGCACTGTTTTTTATTGTTCAATCATGAACTTTGACCTTAACTGAGACAAGTGAGGCCTGCAGTTGTTCAGGTGGATTTCTGGGTCTTTTGTGAGCTCCTGGATGAGTCACTCTTGGGTTGATCTGAAGAGCCAGCATCTCCTGGGAAGCATAGCTTTCTCCATCCATGGATGATGGCTCTCAGTGTGCACAGGAAGGAGTTATAAAGACATTTCTAAGGATTTCCCAAATCATTAGAAACGTCTTCATAACTCCTTCCTGACTGACAGACGTCAGTGACTTTGTTTCTCAGCTGTTTCTTTAGATTGTGGCACCATGTGCTGCTCTGTTCGATAGTTGGACTGAGCAGGTCTGACTGTGGTTGATTCGTGATGACAGTTACTTTTTCAGAGAGGGGGGAATGGTCTGGATATCGTTTTTTCCAATAAACAATTAAATCATCTTTAAAAAAAATTTTTTTTTAAACTTTGGTTATCTTTGCCCAATATAAAAATTAGTTTAATGATCAGAAACATTTCCGTGTGACAAAGATGCAACAACTAAAATTGGTAAGGGGCCAAATTCATGTTCCACAGCACTGTACGCAGACCAGTCGACCGCCTACCACTGGGGGTAGTACATGAATAAAATCACACTAAAACAATGATGTAATCATGAGTAAAATGAACCAGTGGTCATGATGGGACTGAGAGGTCTGAAAATCAAACGTGCTAAAAATGGTGAGAATGTGGCCAGTAGATTTAAATAAGGTGAGGATTTGGATTTTTCTACTTTGTAATTGCACATGAGAAACACTTTATAATGGATAAGACGAAGAATGTGACCTCTTCAGCCTTCTGACTAGGGATGGGTACCGGTGTCGGTAGTAACCAGACCGAAAAGCAGCGCACATTTCGGTGCTTTATTTCGGTGCTTTTTTTTCCTGAGCTGTGATACACTTCTAGCCAATCATTTTACGTTTCCGAGGATAGTAGGCGGGGCCAGGTACGTACGTTCTTTTAGAGCAGAGCTACAGATTAAAAATGTCCAAGGCGAAGCGGTCAAAGTCTGGCTGTACTTCACAGCAAAATATGCAAACACAGCAGCCACAAGTGCTTTAAGCTAGGGCTGCTCGATTATGGCAAAAATGATAATCACGATTATTTTCACTGAAATTGAGATCTCGATTATTTGATGATATTTATTTAACCCTTTAAGACCTACCATAGAACCAAGTCCGCCAGAGCTTATATTATTTTTTTACATGTTGTAGTGCCATTTATGGGAGCATTTCAAGTTGCTATGCAACTGTTATAGCCCATATTTTATTAATAATATGTATGCATTAAGTCCATAGTAACTACATTAATTGCAAAAAAGTGCAATAAACTACAAAAAAAAATAGAAAATCGTTTTTGTTTTTTTTACATATATTTCTACTTGGAGAAATTTAAGAGGTTTATCCCTCAAAACTTTAAATACAAAAAAGTTGCAAAAAATAGTTTACAACAACAGGAAATTTATTTTGAGTGTCTTCATAGTTTTATTTTGGAGATACACCAATTTTTATATACTGCAGGAAAAACGAAAAAACAATCCTATGATGCAAATTTGCAAAGAAAACAGCAGGTGCATCAAAATAAACTATTTCCAGCAGTGCAATTCGAGTTCTAAGCATCCCAGCAACTATTCAGAAAAGTCAAACATGACCAGTATAGGCTTTTAAGGCCTACAAGTAAAAAACTACATTTCCGCGAAAATGACGTCACTTCCGGTTTCGGCAAAGGAAATGGCGGACATGCGACAGTTCGCGCTGACGTCTGTTTCACTGTGGGAAGTGTTACGAACAGCTGATCGGATCGGCAAAGCGTGTTTCTGGAATATTATGTTTTTGTTCCTGCAAGAGCTTTTTATGCAGTTTTTGCAAAGCTTTATGTGGAAGGAAACCGTGACCGAGGACAAGCTGATGGCATCAGATGTAAGTACAACTCCTCCGGTTTCATATGCAAAACAAATTATTGCGCTAGCTTACACGGTTCCGGTTCTACAGGGATTTAAAAATAGTTACACAACACGGAGCGTGCTGCTCTGACCGGCTTTAAAGGGTTAACAATGACTTTAAAAAATAATATAAAATAGTGTGCAACACCACTGAAGTTTTTTTTTTTTTTTACCTCTCTTTTCAACCAACAGCAGTCACTCTCCTCTCCAAATAACTTCTGCTTAGCTTTCCGAGCTTCCCTCGGGTCCTCTTAATCAGCGGTCTCCAACCTTTTTTGCGCCACGGACGGTTTATGCCCGACAATATTTTCACGGACCGGCCTTTAAGGTGTCGCGGATAAACGAGGGAGGGGCTAATAATCGGCTCAGTCATTTTTAATGAT